>NW_027526203.1:310935488-311072942 GCF_048455015.1 Haemaphysalis longicornis | reverse complement strand
TAGAGAAGTGCGTAGTGTTCAGGACTGTAATTCTCTTCAGGTTGATATAGCGTCATTCCATCGTTGGTGCACCAAAAACGACCTTATCTTGAACCCTTCAAAAACTAAAGTTGTCTCCTACAGTAGAAAAACTCAACAGCTGCAATACTCTTATAAAATTGCAAGCACTGCATTGCCGAGGGTGACTGAAATTCGAGACTTGGGAGTACTATTTGATACTTCTCTGACTTTCTCTTCCCACATTGCACAAATTACCCGTCGGTCTCTTCGTTGTCTGGGTGCTGTTTGCAGGTATTCTAGAGAGTTTAAAGGTCCGCTTCCTTTCTTAAAGTTGTATTCGGCTCTCTGCTTACCTCTTCTTGAATACGGGTCTGTTGTCTGGAATGGAACTTGCAAGTCCAATAGTGACCGTATCGAAAGGGTTCAAAATAAGTTCCTTCTATCTTTAAGCACCGCTTCCGTCATGTGCAAGACGACGCAAACGGCATCATGTCTCTTCTGAAAAGCATTCCTTCCCTTCGGTGTCGACGAATGCGAGCTGATATTATCTTTCTCTATAAACTTCTTCATGGTAATATTTTGTGTGACGATTTGGTTACACTTATCAATGTCAATTTGCCAATAAACTTTTCAGAAAATTTCCAGCTTCAGACCAGTTGCTTTAAATAGCCGACGCTCGTCCATCTGCCGAATACAATGTGCATATAATGAATATTCCGTTCGGCTTGATATATTCCAGAGCTCCTTTACTTTGTTCTCTAATGAGTTGAAAACTGTTGTAGCTTAAGTCCTATGTCATTCCAAATTTATATGCCCTATGTATTATGTGCAAACTGTTCTTGCTTGCTTTTCACTTTTTCTTGTTTTGTGTTGCTTGAATATTTGTACGTTTTAGTGTCAGTGTTGGTAATGCTGAAGCTTTCCCCCCCCCCTTTTTTTTTTGGAACTTCCTAATATGTTGTTAGAAAACCTTGGTTACATATGTATACTCTATGTCATGTTGATTCAATATTTGCTTGTATAGTTCCTATTTTTCACATCTACTGAACGTTTCGCTGGCCGAGTGGCATGGCTTGCAACACTAAGCCTGCCTTTTCTTTTTTGACTTTCTGTTCTTTTTTTTTTCCTTTTTTGCTTTCTAAGATTTCTGTAACTATTTTTACTTTAGTGTTTATGTCATACATATAGTTTTTGTGTGTTGTCTTGTCTTAATTGTAGTGTTTTTTTTTTGTATGGTGTACCAGTACCAAGACCCTAGGGTTGTTCCTGGGCACCGAAAATAAAGGTTGATTGATTGATTGATTGATTGATTGATTACTATTATTATTATTATTATTATTTGCATTGTTACAAGCCGTTCGTGTTATCGTACATTCGTGGCTGAATCCTTTTCAAAGAGGACTGATAAAGCGGCATTTGTGTTTGTGTAAATTGTTTTGAGAGAACGTGGAGTTCGATAGTTATACAAACCTATCCTTCCAAGCAACCGCTGATGCGACCGTAAACAACCGTTTGTTAGGTGTGCACGTTTTTCTCTGGCGTGCCGTAATAGCGTACTCCCGAAACACTGTTTGCTTATTTATGTGTTGCAGAGTACCTAACTGCGATCTTTCAGCTTCTTTCTTGAAGCCGCTGGCCGACTTGCATCAGTGTTCTCAGAGTAGTTGCATACATTAGGGGAGTGCAAGACTGGATTCCCAAAGGAGGCGGTTGCTTCTCTAATGAGGGCCAAAACGAAAACGCACCTGGGTAAGCTTATTCTGCGAGTGTTCAAAAGTCATAGATGGATTTGAATAATTTGTAGCCATTTTCTAAGTAGTGCCTCATCGGCCTTAATTTCTCTCGGTACACTGAATGATGAATATTTTTTTTTCACAGTGGTTTCATCGCTAACGTTCGCGGTTGGGTGCGCCGCTTTGCATCTCATCTGACCGGGATTCCGAAGCAGCGTACTCCGTAGTCACGCAGCCCAACTCAAAGACGCGAAGAGCAGCATTTTTAAGCATAAGAAATAGTAGGGCTATTGATTCTGATTTACATTGCCCCCAAAAGCGCGCAAAAAAGCTGGATTTTGTTTAACGTGTAATTTTTTTTATCTAAGAACATTCCCCGAATGAGTGAATGGAATGTGTGAAGTAAATCCAGCCTATGATGTTTGGTGTCACGCATCTTCCCCATTAAAAATCCTCAGTCACGGCTCGCATGGATGCTGTCTTTAAGTATATGCGTCATGCGTCCGTGGGAGAGTTAGTAGCGCCGGTTTAAAAATGCATACAAATGTGTTGTTCGTCCGGTACTCGAGACACTCCCGTGCGACTACGATAATCCGGGCTACTAGGAAACGCACCATAAATAGCGAATTCATCATGAGTAGAGCATTTGTTGTCGTGAAATACCATGCATAGGGGAGGAGTTCAGTTGTTCTAAAGGCTATTTTAAAACGGAGAGTTGACCTGACACTTGAGAGTTTATTCCTGAAGACGACCCAGTACAACTAACATTAAACTAGCCCTCTGGTAGCCAGGGGGCTGTGGCTATACACGTCGTGAGGTGTAGCATACGTGTTTAGCGAACACTCTTAATATGTCACGGTCTTTCTGAAAGTTTACCGTTTGAACTAGCGGCAAATCAAGCCCAAATATAGTATTAAAAACCATGAAGCCGCTTTCGGACGTTGGACTTGAAGCCTTCAGCTTTATAACGAGTTCAACATCCGAATGGTTAGGCTATTAGGGTAGGATGTTCGAGAAGCCTTCACCTTGGTAACATTGCCGCTTTTGCTGTAATGCATTTGCACGAACGCCCTAAAATGCTTTGTTTCATTTACAGACCATCTGTCTCGTCGTCTTCGCCCTTGCGGCTTGCGCAACGGGTGGCGGATTGGGTGGTGGCTACGGAGGAGGGCTTGGTGGCCTCGGTGGCTACGGCGGTGGCCTCGGTGGCTACGGCGGTGGCCTCGGTGGCTACGGCGGTGGCCTCGGAGGCGGCGCAGGTGGTTTGGGTTACGGCGGAGGTGTCGCGGGTGCCGGCGTCGGCAGCAGCGTGGTACTGCTGCGAGGCGGCCCCGGCTTCTCCAAGACGGTGGCGGGACCCGCGTTTCTCGTGCGGACGGTGCACCATGTGAGCAAAGTGCATGGCGGAGGCGCCATTGTTGCCCACTCCGGCCTGGGAGGAGTCGGAGGAGGAGTTGGAGCTGCTGGTGGAGGACTCGGGTATGGAGGAGGAGCCGGAGGGCTCGGATACGGAGGAGGACTCGGATACGGAGCAGGAGCCGGAGGGCTCGGATACGGCGGCGGCCTGAAAGTCGGAGGTTACGGCTGGAAGAAATAGGTACGCGTCCTCAGTTTAATATTGCTACGTCACTTTAAGAGCCTCCGAAACTTCGAGCAGTTGGCAGAATGAAATTTCTTTGCATTGTAAAGATTTTTCGGTTTCTCATGTGAAACAGGTCGAATGCATTTTATGAAACCTAAGGCACCTACTATCAGGAAAACTAATTCTGGAGTATGTTCTCTTTCCCTCGTTCAAGTGCCGGACATTATGCAATGGTGGTCTCATTCTAATTTTAACAAGTGGGAAGTTAAGGACTCTCCAGTAAAATGAGCATGCCGAAAAAACTCGAAAAGGAGTGATTGGAAACTCTCATGACGTTTTGTGTGCCAGGCCTGAGATCATAAAACAGGAGTCGAATTGTGTAAACATGTTTACGAAAACGTATTTTTCCCCCCTGCAGGTTCAAAGGACTCTGGCTGGTTGCTAGGGGCTCATAATTCCTCAATTCATGGCGTTGATCATCAATAAAATATCGACAAAAATCACTTGTGAATGAATGCAAATAAACAGGTCTGAAAACAGAGAATACACCGTTGTCAACCCTCAATTGTAATTGAACTCATGCAGCGGCGGCGCACGGCCTTGTGACCAAAACGGGCGTCTATCTTTCATTTTCCTATATTTATTTTCGGCTCAATAAACGTTCTGCGTATATAGATAAATGAAGCCAGCTGGCGCAAATAGTACCATCCACAAATAACTTTCCTTCCGGTCCTCTGGAGAGCGGGAATAACTAAAGCACTGATGTCGGCCGTCACATCTCACCGAACAGATCGGTGTAATATTTCGACCTGTTGAGTTGAACTCCTCGGGTTGCTTATAGTAAACTCGCGATGCTAGAATCAACAAAGCATAATTAGGGTACAATGGGAGGGGGGGACCAAATTCCTACGGCTGGATAGCAGCTATTCATAGAAACTGAATTAATTTCAGATTGTTTCCCCCGTGCGTGATTACTACGCCGATATAAATGAGCTTTTTTTTTTACCCATAAGTCGGCAAGGCATCAGACTCCGATGTTGTAAACGGAGTCTGAAGTGTGGTTTCGTAGAGGGCATAGATGAGTGTAAGTGACAAACTCCGAATGTTTTTCACTGTTAAAACGCATAAAATATACAGCTCACTTACCGTCATCATCTATGATATTTGCTCTTGGCAAAAGTCCTTGGCGTTAAACCTCAAGCGTAATCTTGACATACTTCCGGTTGATGATCCTTGTCTGATTAACAGTTCCTCTGAAGTCGTTACCCATCTTAAAAGGACCCAGAAAAGCTTTGTGAAGGTGGCAATCAAATGCATTCAGGTGGTAGAACACATAACAGGGAATTTTTGAGCCAAGTGTGAGCCCCATACATTGTACGGATAAGTTGTAAACAAGTTTTGAAGATCGCCTTTCTCAGCCGATGAGCGCGCCGCCGCAGCGAGCCGACCGCGGCTGACGCAACGCCGACCGCGGCTGACGCAATGCCGACCGCGGCTGACGCAACGGCGATCGCGGCTGACGCAACGGCGAGGCGCCAGCCTGATTCGGCCGATCGTCGGTCGCCGGCAACGTAACTGCCATTGGCTTCCGGCTGCTCTTCCTCCTTCCTACGCGATCCAGAGGCAACGGCGGGTCTGCAGCGATTGGTGCCTAGGCGCAGGAATGTAGCTAGCGGAGAACGGAAGTCGAGCGTAGCGATGTTACATGGCTATCCCCAGTGTTTCCAGCTGCTTTGAAAGAAGCAGAGAGAGAGGAGGAATCGATCGGCAAGGGGGGAGAGGTGCACTAATTGCTTCTGGCGCAGCTAATACTGAATGTAGATCAATAATTCCAGCGGCATTGCATCGCTATATTGGTACTACGCGACAATAAAGGCCTTTTGTAACTTTTACAAAAGGCTTTTCTGGTTCCCTTTAAGGACAACAGCAATATCAGCCTTTCAACAGCAGCCGCTCACTCCGGCTTACCATAGCCCATACCGAATCATTGAGCGGCAACCCAAAAGAGAGAGAGAAAGAGAGACAGAGAGAGAGAGAGAGAGTAAATCTTTACTGAAAAGGAGAAGAGGTCGGCCTGAGAAATTGATCTTGGACCTGCTACTTCCCTCTGGGTACGGTAGAGTACTGGGGACCGAAAGAGAAAGGAATGAATATGGGATGCATGGGAAATGATAATGAAAGTGACAAATGAACTATGTACAAGCAGTAAAACCAATATACGTCTCACATACAACGGGGCACTGGTTCAGATGACTACAGTTCACTTTGCAGCTACAACTACTTTACAACTACGTCGCGGCATTTCTTAGCAACCGAACCGCCACCGTACGCATAGGCCATCTGCGATCCGACACTTTTTCAGCAATTCCACGAGGAACACCTCAAGGCTCGGTTATTTCACCCCTACTCTTTAACCTTGCCATGAAGGACCTCCCACCCGTGCTCCAAGATATTCCGCATCTCCGACACGCCTTCTATGCGGACGACCTCACGCTATGGACACCCACTGGATCAATCGGAGATCAGGAAGAGGCACTTGAAATGGCAATTGACACCGCCCAACGATATCTCCAATCCAGAGGACTGGAGTGCGCCCCCGAAAAGTTTGGTTTACTAACGCTCAGCAAGAAATCTACCCGCAAGACCGCACACAGAATACCAGAATCAGAATTATATATAAATAATCACCCTGTCCCTAATGTCCCCTACCTTCGGATATTGGGCCTCATTATACCTAGAGACGGATCTGGCTTACAAGCCCTACCACCATTACAGCGTACACTCAACCAGCTCATGCACATCATCCGCCGCGTCTCCAATCGTCGCTTCGGACTTCGTGAACACGACACCCTACGCATGGTCCAAGCCATTCTCATCAGCAGGATAGCGTATGACACGCCATACCTGGCCCTGAGACCACAAGAAATACGGAAACTCGATGCCACCATACGCCAGGCCTACAAGACCGCTATTGGGCTCCCAATCAGCACGGCAACCAAAAACTTTTGCAGTTAGGGGCCCGCAACACCTGGCAGGAAATACAAGAGGCCCACCACGCATCTCAGATACGCCGACTACCGATAACGCCCACGGGAAGAGCAACACTTCTCCGTCTACACTACAACGTCCCACCACGACAAGATGAGAAAATTCGAATCCCAGCAGACATTCGGCAACACATCCGCGTAGCCCCCATACCCCGAAATATGCACCCGGTTTTCAACAAACAGCGGCGCACTGCACGAGCTCGCTTGATTCATAAGGACAATCACCATTTACCATGCACTCGGTACACAGATGCATCACCGTACCCTCATCAGAAAGCACATGCAGCCTGTGTCGTTAGCACGCAAGGCACAGAACTGGCAGCAGCGACCGTTATCACCACTTCCATCGAGGCTGCTGAGGAGTGTGCCATCGCCCTTGCTGCTACAAATGGCGAGGAATTTCGTACAGTTATAACCGATTCACAGACCACCTGCAGAAACTTTCTCATTGGCCGCATCTCTCAACCAGCACTGCACCTTCTGCGCCAACTAAAAAGACTACCAGAAATTAACATCATCTGGTCCCCCGGCCACCAGTTCCTCGAAGGGAACGAGGCGGCACACGCCGCTGCCCGTGCTCATACACACCGGGCCGTTACCTCAGAGGGAGAAAACAACAACCGAAGCGCCTCAAAGCCAGCACCAATCCATACATACACCGAAATCTTATCCCACTACAAAAACGACCGCCGTCGCTTCCCGCCACCTCATGCACAACTAACACGCGACGAAGAAACCACTTTCCGGCGCCTCCAAACCAATTCGTATCCCCATAACACCCTACTGAACGCTATGTACCCAACTCAATACCCTGCCACCTGTAACTTCTGCCCTGTTTCTGGCACCCTATACCACGTGGTATGGGAGTGCCAACGGACTCCCACTCTAACTCCAAATACCAACCCTACCTATGAGCAGTGGGTGGAGCAGCTGACCAGCTCCGAGCTCTCGGACCAGCGCCGACTGGCGGAACGGGCCCGTACGGCCAGCCAGCTCCAAGGCATCTTGGAATAAGGATGCCTCTCACTGGCTGGAGGCCCTAAGAACATCCTCCTGCTCATTACTAAAATAAATGTTTGTCTCTCTCTCTCACTTGGCAGCACATGACTATCGTCAATGAAAAAAAAAAAAAGGCTCAGACATTATTTCGCACTCTGTTAAATTTTATCGCAACCTAGAGCCGAGAATCCAGAGAGGAGTCACCAAGAAATGTAAGCAGGGCTTTAACGGCTAGGCTTTGTTTCCTGTTGTCAGCCCACGTGCCCAAAATCTTTTGTTCGGACAGAGGGCGAGTGTCCAAGCGCAGTAATGCCGTCTCAAGGTTTTTCGCTCACTAGAGTACTTCGGAGCTAAGCAAATGTTCTAGAGCTAAGCAAATGTTAGATAGTCTCCGGACAACCGCACAGAAGGCAGTCCGGGCTGGCTTTCACTATCGCCATTAACGGTCGTTGAGACGTCGACGCCGCCGCCAACCGAGTCAAACCTGCTTACGCCGCCTTCCTCCGACCCGGCCAGGCCTTAGCCGACTCAACGTCGGTGCCCAGGCATCCCAGCTGCGCCAACCAAAAACATCACGTGGTTCCACAAATCAGCGAAACCCTCCTAGCTATTGAAAAAAAAAAGGGAAGGGGGGTGGGGGGGGGGGGGGTGCTGTAGCGACCTGCGGGCCAACGGGTGCGCCGCGCCGAAGATGACGACGACGGGAGGGGGGAGCTCCTCACGTACGCAAGCCTGGAGGACGCTGGGCGCTCCTGAGTTTTGTCTCTCTCTCTCTCTCTCTCTCTCTCTCTCTCTCTCTCGCTCGCTCTCGAGGCGCATTCTCACGGACCCTGGCGCTGGCTTAATAAATCAGTTCTGGTGGAAACGCTGTCGTGGCTGGTCGTCTCTGCACCGGTCGTGACAAGCGCGACATTTTTTCGTCATCCTTCTGAAATCAAGGGTTGGACGGAAGGCCATCTGGTCGAGGAAACGCATGATAACATGAACAAGGCATCCGTGCTGGAGCCGAAACGTCTTTTTTTTTTTATTTTATAAACCTTCTTGGTCGGTGCCAGTTTTTATACGTTTTCGCCCTCCTTCTGCAGCCATTTTGCTTGCTCATGGAGCCTCCGTAACTTATTGGCTGTTTTTGTGGACTGGTGTGAGCGTGGTTATCTACAGTCAATAGCCATGGCCGTCTAACAAGCGCCAAATTTTAGGTGAGCTAATCTCGAGACCTGATAAAACTTCGCTGGGAGCAAATGGTACCTTATAAAATGTAGAGATGGATGCCTGTCAACGAATTTTACCCACCGAACTTTACGACTGTGTGGACAAACGTATCTGCCGAACAGCATGCCTATTAGCAGTGATAGGTTCCGTTGCTGTGCATCTAGCTGTCCTGCCATTGATTCTGCCCCGCAGGGACCCCATTTAAGTCACCGCCACGCCGATGCACCTAAAGAATCCTGGCTCTGTCGACATTCGAAACGGAGTTGTACTTCTAGTTCCCTTCGTCTGCAGCTTTCTTTGGTTTTGCACGAAGGAAGGTTTTTATTGATACATTCTGTGCAAATGATGGTAGCCGTAGAGCTTACAACCACTTGCCAACAAGCAAACATCAGAAAAGCTGTCATTCAGGATCAGTCGACGCAGTGCGCTGAGTGCTGTCGCCTGCGAGGTCTAACATCGTCAACCAATACCCGCAGCTCGATTCACAGTTATTATGGAAGGAAGGAAGGAAGGAAGGAAGGAAGGAAGGAAGGAAGGAAGGAAGGAAGGAAGGAAGGTAAAGGAAAGGCAGGAATGTCAACCAGGCTGTTGCCTAGTTTGCTATCCTACACGTGGGGAAGGGGAACAATGGGAAAAAAAAGATGAAAAACCGTAAAAGAATGGGAAGGTAAAGAGGTGTGGCTAGCGTTACGATGCTATAGGCGATAGAGTTCATTGACTTCACAGAGAGTAGTCCCTTGCGCTAGTCTGCTGTGCAAGTTTGTTGTTTTTAGGAAGCACAGAAGCGCTTTTGTGGCCTTGTGCGTAGATGACGGTGAAGGCCATTGGCCCAGCATTTTCCCCTCAGAGAACGGGCGCCGAGAATCGAGCTTCCGTAAAGTTGCGGAGAGTTGCCTTCTTGCCGATGAAAAACGCGGACATTCGCATAGAAGATGGCGTTGTCTCCAGTGTGTCGCAGACTTCACACGCCTCACTGCCTGCCATTCCAATCAAGTGGGAGTAAGCATTTGTGAAGGCGACTCCAAGCCAGAGACGGCAAAGAACGATTGCATCAGTCCAACCTAATGGGAGAGGACGCTGAAGATGCGGGTCCAGGGCATGAATACGAGAGCTCGTGCGTTACTTGACATATAGTAAGGCTCAAATTAAAAGTTACTTAATGGTAAGCTTAAGGTGTTAGTCGTATACACTCCCGCTCCCAGGTCTGTCGTCGCCAAGTAGAACCGATTCGAAAAATACTCATGGAAAGTACTCACGTACTATACAAGCTGACCGAGCCGGTTGACTTCGTAACCACTCAAAGCGAAACGTCAGGTCGGAGCTGTGGCACTGTGGCAAATACCCAAAAGTTGCTGATGCCATTCTAGTAAACAGATACATACCTACAATTACACATACCGTCAGTGGGGTATTGGAGAACACTATAAATTGCAACGTATGCTGCTGCCGCGTGTGTTGCTGCAGGTGCTACTGGGACATTATACCACAAAAATGAATGAATTACTTACAGCGCAAACAATAAAAGGGCCAATTATCAGAAATCTGTGCCCTTAAGCTAAATACTGCATGCGTCCATTGAAGCCAAGCTAATTGTTATATACACGCCGTGTAGCACCCATGGGCAACGGGGCATTGAACGATGGCTGGTGCTTTCGCATATTTTGTGGTTGCAGCAGCCAAACCACCCTCAATTTCTAAGAGGATAGTCTTTCTTAGACTACTTAAACGCACAAATTTTGTTGTTCGTCCGTCCGTCCGTCCGTCCATCTGTCTGTCTGTCTGTCTGTCTGTCTGTCTGTCTGTCTGTCTGTCTGTCTGTCTGTCTGTCAATTCAACTGCCCGGCGAATCACAACATTAGAATGCTTGTGCACGAAGAATAGCCATGTACGCAATCCCAGAGTCCTTCGATGCTTTTTCCGGTCATAAACTCCCGCCCAAGTTTCTTTGGAGGCAAAGGTTACCACGAGGGTCACCACCGCAGATCGGAGGGCATCGGCCGGCCTCCGCTGCTCTATGCATGCAGCCGCGCTCCACTGTAGACGCGTGGCAGAACCTGTACCCGCCTTTGGCGGCACTTTCTCGATAGAAACGCGTTGTCGGTAATGATACCCTCAATTGTTGCTACAAAACGAAGCCGGCACGAAAGACTTGTCATTGCAACCGTTACGGGGATGCGTATCAGTCAGAACGCACGCTCAGAACTGTCGGCTGGTTTCTGGGTTTGATTCTGAGAAATTTCTCAGAAGTACCCACACGTGGGAAACTTTAGGGGTTGTTGGGTTCCAAGATGGTGTAAAATGCTTCCTGGCCTTTGTCCGCGCTCCTCATGGGCTTGCCCAGCTGCACCTCTCAACCTTGAAAATCGATTTAGCAGCACGGCTACCAAAGCTCGCCGATGTTTTTTCTAGGGAAAATTCACGCGCGTCGAAAGCCTAATTGGCTTGGTCATGGGGCTCCGTGCTTGAATGCCGTAGGCGCCGAGGTTCGAGACATGTGCTAGTAAACCGCGAGGATGTGGATATAGGGAGTAACATGCGGAACGAATTTCTGACACCTGCTAGGACTGAACCCGTGTACGAAAAGCAGGGGAGACATATCGACGCGGTGCGAAAGAGAAAGTTTTCACGGGTGGACAATTATTTCTTTTTAGCTATTTTAGGACTCAGCTACTTCAATGCTTTCCTTTTACGCGTCATTGAGGTGCAGTGCGGTGTCATAGTACGCTTTTTCAGAACGCGGAAATCCTCGGCATTATTGAACACTATAAAACAAAGATAACTCCATCGAGTGCCTCTGATTTCTGATGGAAACAAGAGAGACAGAGAGAGAATGGACTTAATGGTAAAAGCGAGGTTAGCCGAGCCATATCGCTTAACATGCTACGCCATATGAAGAAAAGAAAACATGAGGGTCTGTGAACTAAAATAAATAAATAAATAAATAATGAAAGAACCAGGTGATGCGCACGAGTGTTCAAGCGCACCTGCAGAGTTTGGAAAGCACCTACACAGAGTTTGGAAGTTAAGTTGGTCACAGCACTTGTTCCAAGCCAGTACTACGCAAGAACACCAACAGAGCTTTGGTAGCCCGTACGGCCTGGCGTGGGTCCGACCAAGGACCCAAAACTGCCCTTAGTTCAAGGCCTGCGTGGTGTGGCATACACAAAGATGTTAGGAGAGTCTGCCTTGGCACTGTGAAGTTTGGACCGGTACAGATGACATGTTTGATGTCTTCTGTTTCATGGCATGTTGGACAGAGTGGTGAAGTGTCCTGCTGAATTTTGCAAAGGAGATGCTGTGTGTATGCCAACTTGAGACGTAAGCGGTGAAATGCTGCTTCCTCACGCTTGCTGAGCCCAGGAGGCATCTTGAAGCTGAATTTAGGTTCAATGATATGCAGAGGCGTGTACTGACGATTCTTGTCGGTTCAAATGCACCGCTGTGTTCTCCAGGCAATCGAATGTGCGAGGGTTGCCGCATCCTTTCTTGTAAAAGGAACGGGCAGCGGTGGAACAGAGACGCTGTGGGACGATGAGGCTGCAGTAACAGCTGCAACATTTCCGGCGACTCCGCAGTGAGCATTGTTATGACTCACTGGCGCCATGTTTGCGCGGGTCAGTCGCCCGCCGGTCGACCACCCCACCGCTTGTCGACGGAAACGAAAGGAGGCCGGCAAGACGCCACAGCGGCCACTGATTGACAGCGGCTTTTGAGCGGCGTTGAGTGTTGTTGCCCCAAAAGGGATTAAGGAGCCGCCGGTATTCCCCCGGCCTGAGCAACTGAACGCGTGTGCGCGTGAAAGCCCAGACGGCGACGACCGGACAATGGGACCCCGTGGCGGCGGCAGCACAGCGAAGAAGGCAGTGGCAATGGTCAAGCCATTAACTCTTCCCGGAGTGATTCCACGAACCTTGTTAATCTGTGCTGTTAGGCTCCCTGGGAACGCAGCGCGCGGCAGACACCAAAAGAATACGCGGCGCCCGCGCGGGTCCTGACGAGTGGCAAGGGTGTGTGTGTGTGCGTGTGCTGTGCATCTGCCGACATACCTGAAAGGCGTGTCCCTACCCGAGGGCGGTGCTTCACAGCGAGGAACGTACACATCACCATTGGTCCGCATTGTTTTGTATGGGGATCCCTAACCTAGGGAACTAGGGATCGGGGGTCAACAAAAAGGGCGTGCTGCGGCTCGCCAAGATCTGTCTTGTCTTCATCTCGACAACTCACTGTAAAAATGTAAATAAACCCGTTGAGTTTGCTCTAAGCTCTCCCCTAGTCCTGGCTCGACGAAGCGAAGGCGACCGGCCCCGCTACCAGCAGACTGCGGTCGCAACAAGACGCAACAACTGGATGGCAAGCGGTTGGATCTGAGCCTGGAGGACGGAGAATGATCAACACGCCGAGATCACGGAGACTGACAGCTGTGAACTGGTGAGTGCTGGCTTTGGTTTTTTGGTTGCCAGGCTGATAAGATAGAAGTGCAATCTTTTCGCTGGTAGAGGCTACCACAGAAGCAGTTGTTTCCGGAACTTCTGGGTAGATAGTGAGCCGCACCACACTAGTTCTCTGTCATGGATTGGAAGCGTTTGTTGAAGAATCAGCTGCTGATTCTGGGGGAGGAGCTGGGAGCAGAAGTAGATTCGGGGATTAAGAAGGACGAAATTGTTCGCGCTATCGAGGGCTTGAATCTCACCAGTGAAGATATTACAGAAACGTGGAATGAGATTCAAAAGCAACAGGAACAGGAGCGCGAGCAAAAGCGGGAGCAACAGGAGTGCCAGCTAACGCAACAGGAGTGCCAGCTAAAGCAAAAAGAACTGGAAGTAGAACAGCTGCGCCTGGAAGTGGAAGTGAGGAAGATGGCTGAGGTTCAAGGAGTAGAGGTAGCAGGAAGACAAAATCTTTGTGATTTATCTAAGCTAATGCAACCCTTCAAAGTAGGGCAAGATGAGGGCCTCTTTCTTGTGAACTTCGAGAGAACCTGTGAAAAAGCGAAGCTTGGCCGTAGCACATGGGCTCGAAATTTGTTAAGTTTGCTGCCATGTGAAGCAGCGGATGTGATCGCGCGGCATCCGGTGGAGGATGCGGACAATTACGACAAAGTGAAGGATGGCCTTCTAAAGAGGTTCCGACTTTCGTCAGATGCGTTCCGGCAGCGGTTTCGCAATCTGACAAAGAAGCAGGGCAGCACGTATTCTGAGTTTGCCTACGAGTTGAAAGTAAACTTGGTAGAATGGATGAAGGGAGCCAGCGCTTTTGGGAACTTCGAAAAGGCTCTTGAGGTAGTGGCTCTGGAACAGTTTTTTTCTAAGCTTTCCGAGCCAATGAAGCTCTGGATCCAAGATAGGGCCGGAGTAGTAACAGTGCAGGCAGCTGCCGACTTGGCTGATGAGTACGCGTCACGCCGGGGAGAAAGGGGCGAGGTTCCTCCAGCAAAAGCGGGAGATAGAGGAAAACCTGGGACGGGAAAGCAGGGGGCTGGCGCAGGTATGACGGCACAGAAAAAGGCGGACTTCGCTGAAAGTAGTCAAGGATCGCAAAACAAACAGGAGGGAAAGGCTTCGGAGACTTCTTCCAAAAAGAGTCCTTTTGACGCGTGGCAACCACCTACGTGCTACAAATGCAAGGAGGTCGGTCACATTGCCATAGGCTGTCGTAGGCTCAGGCCAGCCCTTTTGGTACACTTGTGAGTCTGCTACTAGCGAGGAGCTACTTAGTCCTTACCTTTTTAACCTAACAGTGAACGGGAAGCCATGCCGCGTCTTACGAGACAGTGGGGCAACCATTGATCTGGTGCACCCGGACTATGTGGCACAAGCAGATTACAACGGCAAGTGCGCATGGATTAAACCGGTTTTGCAAGAGGGAAGCATTTGTCTCCCGGTAGCTCGAGTAGTCATCACTGGGCCGTTCGGAGAAGTATAGACGGAAGCGGCGGTGTCAGACAAGCTGCCCTCGCAGTACTCCTACTTGTTCTCGAATCAGACCGACCGTCTGCTTAGAGAACAAGGGAAAAGTTTTCAGGAGGGAACAGTCCAAGCCTTGACTAGAGCTAAAGCACGCACGCCAGCAGCCGAACTAGAGCGGAAAGAACCGAGTTTCACCGGAAGTACAGCAGCACCAGCTGGAGTCAGCACAGCGGAGTCTACTATCCCGTCGCCTACTGAAAAAAAGAGAGAGGGTTCAGAGGAGGAGACTCGCGCTGATATAGCTGAAGGGGAATCGGAAGAGGGGCTGCTCGTGTTGCCTGTATCCAAATCACTAGACAATGTACGGGAGAAAGTGACAAGAGACGAGCTCATCGAGCAGCAGAAAAGCGATCCCAGCCTTAAGGAGATTTGGAACACCGTCAGGGAAGGGGTGGCGAGGAAGAATGTCAGTTTTCCTGTCAAAAATGGCATCTTGTACCGCCACTACCAGGATGCAAAAGGTCGCACGTTTGACCAGATTGTAGTTCCGACTAAGTATCGGCATTACATTGTTGATCTCTGTCACGGAGTTGGTCGGTTGGGGCATTTAGGAGCTCGGAAGAGCAAAGTTAGGCTCCTAACTGAGTTTTATTGGCCAGGATGCTTCACCGAGGTTGAGAACCATGTAAGAGCGTGTGAAACCTGTCAGAGAGTGGGAAAACCGCACGAGAAGGGAAAATCGCCACTTGAGCTTGTTCCGTTCATTCCGGAGCCTTCTCACCGGCTGGTAATAGACGTTGTGGGACCACTCGCAGCGACAAAACCAGGCTACCGGTATTTGCTTACCGCTGTTTGTCCACCAGGCAAATTTCCAGAGGCGATCCCAATGAAGGAGCAGAGCTCGGTAGAAGTAGTCAACGCACTACTGTCTATTTTTTCTAGAGTGGCCTTACCTAAGGAGATACAGTGCTACCAGGGTTCAGTGTTCAGCAGCGTTCTGACTGCGGGCTTCCTGGAGAAGTGCGGGATAAGGCTGATGAACCGAGTTCTGCAGGGGGCTGAAGAATACGCTGTTCCCTACTTAGTCGACCTTTCTATGTACTACAATACATGGGAAGACCACCTGTACCATCTTAGCGATGTCCTTAGACGTTTGACACACGCTGAACTGACAGCGAAGCCGGCTAACTGCCAGCTAGCTCGCGCCGAAGTACGGTACCTAGGGCACGTGGTAAGGCAGGGCAGGAGGCGACCTGACGAGTTGAAAGTAGAGACGGTTAGTGAGTTCCTGCAGCCAGAAACCAAGACTGCTATCCGCTCCTTTTTGGGACTGACGGGGTATTATCAGCGCTACATTTCTCAGTACTCGGAAGTAGCCGCTCCGTTAACGAATGCACTGCGCAAGAAGGCCCCAGAAAAGGTAGTTTGGAGCCCGGAAATGGAGTGTGCATTCCAAGGCCTCAAAGCGGCTCTTGTTAGCTCACCCGTACTGTATGCACCGAACTATGATCGTCCCTTTACTGTGCAATGCGATGCCCGCAAGAGGCTTAGGAGTAGTACTCTGCCAGGAGGATGAGAACGGGAACGAGAACCCGGTGCTGTACGCCAGCAGGAAACTCTCGGTTCGCGAGGAGGCCTACAGTGCGTCAGAAAAAGAACGTACCTGCATTGTGTGGGTCACCCAAAATTGGCCTGCTACCTCTATGGAACTTCTTTTGTCTTCGTCACGGACCACTGCCCACTGACGTGGCTGTCGCAAATGTCGGGAAAGAATCCGCGACTACTACGCTGGAGCCTTGCGCTTCAGGAGCTTAACTTCACTGTGAAGTATAAGAAGGGTTCCGCCAACGCCAATGTTGACACATTAAGCAGAGCCTTTTAGCTTTTTCGCTTTTGCTTTCTTTTGTTTTCAGTTGAGGAACGTTTTTCTGTAGCGATTTTGAGTAGTGTTTTAAGTAATTCAGTCTAAGTTTTTAGCTGTGAGCAAGAGTATTAGTGTGGTTGCCATATGTAAAAAAAAAAAGCGTAGGTGCACTGTAGCACCTTTGAAAGAGCAGCCTGGTTGCCGAAAACTCATTGCCGGCGCTTGCTGGTTCGGGGAGGTTGGTCTTTGTGGTTTCAATGGTGCTGGAAGAATGCTGCTACTGTGATCTCTCCCGTCGAGCAGCTGATACTACACGACGTCCGAGATCGTCCCGTCGGCGGAGGAGCTGTTATGACTCACTGGCGCCATGTTTGCGCGGGTCAGTCGCCCGCCGGTCGACCACCCCACCGCTTGTCGACGGAAACGAAAGGAGGCCGGCAAGACGCCGCAGCGGCCACTGATTGACAGCGGCTTTTGAGCGGCGTTGAGTGTTGTTGCCCCAAAAGGGATTAAGGAGCCGCCGGTATTCCCCCGGCCTGAGCAACTGAACGCGTGTGCGCGTGAAAGCCCAGACGGCGACGACCGGACAATGGGACCCCGTGGCGGCGGCAGCACAGCGAAGAAGGCAGTGGCAATGGTCAAGCCATTAACCCTTCCCGGACTGATTCCCCGAACCTTGTTAATCTGTGCTGTTAGGCTCCCTGGGAACGCAGCGCGCGGCAGACACCAAAAGAATACGCGGCGCCCGCGCGGGTCCTGACGAGTGGCAAGGGTGTGTGTGTGTGCGTGTGCTGTGCATCTGCCGACATACCTGAAAGGCGTGTCCCTACCCGAGGGCGGTGCTTCACAGCGAGGAACGTACACATCACCATTGGTCCGCATTGTTTTGTATGGGGATCCCTAACCTAGGGAACTAGGGATCGGGGGTCAACAAAAAGGGCGTGCTGCGGCCCGCCAAGATCTGTCTTCTGTCTTCATCTCGACAACTCACTGTAAAAATGTAAATAAACCCGTTGAGTTTGCTCTAAGCTCTCCCCTAGTCCTGGCTCGACGAAGCGAAGGCGACCGGCCCCGCTACCAGCAGACTGCGGTCGCTACAACTCGCTACAAGACGCAACAGCATGAAGCCATTGCAGTTCGACGCTGTGCCGTTGTTGCGTTGCTTGGAGGTGCAGGTGATGTATCTCCCATGTCATCTGACCTTTCGGTAGTGATCCAAAGTATACTAGGGCTGACCGGGAATCAGTGAAAAAAGCCGATTCAGTGGGTGGCTGCTTTCAGATGTAGTGAAAAGCAGCCCCCGCCCAGCGAGCTCGGTAGCCATCGTTGACGTCTTGTGGCTAAGTGGGGCACAAATGGTGGTTCGCGACGAGGGAATCCAAATCCCAATCGACGAAGAGGTACCCGTCACTGATCCATCCCTGTACACATGCGTATGGGCTCTACAGTAAGTATTAATGAGCTCCAAGGCAAAACAAAATTCAAAGCTGGGGCCTGCATGGGCGCTTTTCGCTTGAAGCCAGGAACAGTGGTTGTGATTTTCATGGGAGGGAACACCCACGGTGGGTGAAAAAAAGGGGCTGGGGCCTGGAAATGTGAAGGTAGGACCTCCTGCGCCCTGGACACACAGTCTGCTGCTAGTGGATGCCCACGCCGTCCAGTTACAATGCGCAGTTGCGTTCGACATCGCTCCAGTGCCTGCAGAGTAGGAAACGGAAGACGTCTACTTTCTGTCATGGTTCCCAGAGTGGATGTGGTCTTCGGAACCCCAAGACAGATTCGCAGTATTTTGGCCTGTAGGCCTTCTAGCCCTCTACAGTTCCCTTTGGAGAGTGAGGTCAGTGCTGGGAGGCTGTAGCTGAGGAGGCTTTCACAGAGAGCGTCATATAGCCTTAAAAGAGAGCTGATACTGCATCCACCAGCGCTGTTGGAGAGAATACCAATAATGTGTGCAAATGATGTCAGCTTCTCTTTTAAGCTGCGAACGTGTGGTGTCCATGTCACATGACGGTCAGAAGTGACACCAAGGAATATGTGGTGATTGACATATGGTGTTCGTACGCCAGCGGGCAATAAATGGCACTTGGATACATCCCGTTTAGCGAAGGCCATTGCGGCGCACTTGGCGGGTGATATCTCAAGGCCGCGTATCGCGAGAAACTTCGCAACCGAGTTAATAGCGCGCTGTAGTCTCACTCGAATCACACGCCGGTTGTGGCCTGAGAACCAAATGCATATATCGTCTGCGTACATTGGGATTTCCCCGATAGCGGCAGACATCTCTCAAGACCCACCAAGGTGAGGTTAAAAAGAGTTGGGCTCAGGACGCCGCCCTGGGGGACACCGCGGGTAACATTGTGCAATGACGTGTCACCATCTGCTACGCGCATGTAGATACTCCTGCCGGAGAGGTAATCACAGATCCAGTCGTACATGCGTCCCGAAATACCTGCGGACCTCATAGCTGTGCAGATAGCTCCGTGGAGCACGCAGTCATAAGCCGATTTTATGTCAATAAAGACTTCGATGGTTAATTGCCATCGAGACTTTGCCTCCTTAACATGTGTTGCAAGGGCAATCACGTTATCGATGCTGCTCCGACCCTTGCGGAAGCCTGACATCTGCGACGGATATATACCCCTCTCAGTGAGATCCCATTCCAAGCGCTGCAGTACCATCTTCTCCATCAGTTTACCAATGCAGCTGAGGAGCGCAATTGGCCGATACGAGTCAATGTGCGGGGGCACCTTGCCAGGCTTTAAGACTGGTACAATGCGGCGCGCTTCCACTCTGGTTCAAGGTGGCCGGTTTCCCAAGAATGGTTAAACACTGAGAGAAGCCACCATTTCGCATTAGCACCAAGATGACTCAGAACCACTTAGCTAATGCCGTAAGGACCTGGGGAAAAAGCTTTCTGAACTGAGGCCAGGGCGGCCTCGAGTTCCGCCACACAAAAGGGTGTGTCCATATAAGATGTGTTCGCCGATGGGGGGCTCATTGTGCCCACGGTGCTTGTAGGAAATGAACCCATCATCACTGCTGAAGAGATTTCGGCGCTCATAGATAGGAAGATACAAGTAGCTCTTGTAGAAGTAAACCAAACACTACCCACAACTACCAAATCAATCGTCCAGCTCGGAGAAACCATCACAGCCCGAATAACAGCCCTAGAGCAATCCCACTCCTCTATCGCCCAGATGCTTCAATCACTTCATCTCCGTCTCGATTGCCTTGAACTCGAACAACCCCAAAGCCCCAAAAAGCCTAAAATCGATCAGAGCAGCGACGAGCAACTTGCTTCTATAACCCCCCTTCCAGATGACTAACGCCTCCACTGCTACAATCTTCCAATGGAATTGCCGCTCTTTCCTCAGCAAACGCTTTCAACTCGGCCATTATACTCAGCAACACCAACCTGACATTTTGGTCCAACAAGAATCGGACACCCCTTCACCAAAACTCAGAGGCTACGAAGCATACACTCAAGATCCGAGTCACCGCACCGCCCCGCTCATATCCAAGACTCTCGCCGCCCAACTACACGACACTGCATCGCCCATCGCTCATACCTTTCTGGAAATTCTTCCCTCCCACCCGAAGAGCACAAGCCTGTTCATTCTCAACATCTACAGCCCTGCAACGCACTCCCTCACCACCATCGACCACGTCATCCACAACGCAATTCGCACCTCTCGCACCACTCCTCTCATTGTTTTAGGTGATTTCAACGCTCCGCACCCAGCATGGGGCTATCGTCACGCAACCAAAAAAGGGGCAACCTTACTCAACGCCACACAGCAGCACGTTCTCACTCTCTGCAACGACCTTACCACCCCTACACGACTGGGCAAGAGTGTATCACGAGATACGAACCCCGACCTCACCTTTTCACATATTTCCTACCTGGAATGGTAGTATCTTGAAGACACATTCGGCAGCGATCATCACATTATCCGTATCACTATACCCCGCCTCACACTCAAACCTCGCATCGGTCAAGCCACACTCACCGACTGGGAATCCTTTCGTAAAGATCCTGAACCCTTCCCAGACACTATCACCAACCTAGAAGAATGGACTTCCCAATTAATCACGGCTGTCAAGAAGCATTCCAAGACAATTCCTCTGACGGTGGAGAATTTCTCAGTTGACTTCCATCTTCTCCATCTATGGGAGGCTCTCCGCGGCCTCGTTCGTCGATGGCGGAGGCAAAAATATAATAGATCCCTGAAACGTCGAATTGCTGCCCTGACCCAAGAAGCCGCTATCTACGCTCACACCCTTAACAAACAAAACTGAGCTGCCTTCTGCGACCAGCTCCAAGGAACACTCAGCAGTAAACACACGTGGCACCTCCTCCGTAGTCTTCTTGGCGCGAAACCTGCCAAAGCTGCCACCCACAATCAGGTCCGCCGTCTTCTTCACAACTATCCCCATTCGAATGATCAGCTGCTAAAAGAGCTCAACACCACCCTTTTTGGTACCGACAGCAATACCTCTCCTTTCTGCCACGCTGATTACACCGGCGCTCCGAATCCTGCCCTTGACGCTCCATTTACGCTGCAAGAACTCGGCCAAAGCTATCTCTTATCTCACTAAAAATACCACTCCCGGCCACGACCATGTAACTAACAAAACTATCCGTAACTTGGGCAATGCCCCTGTAACCGCTTTACTAGGTTTCTTCAACAACCATTGGACAAACGGCACCCTCCCTCCGCAATGGCGGCACGCAGATATATCACTAATTCCTAAGCCCAACAAGCCAATCCAGCTCTCCAACCTTCGCCCCATCTCCCTCACCTCCTGTCTCGGTAAACTCTTTGAACTCATGGTTCACACCCGCCTCACTACTCACCTTGAAGACAACGACCTATTCCCTCACACCGTGTTCGTCTTCCGCTCACACCTCTCAACTCAAGATGTTCTCCTACAGATCAAAGAGCCAGTCATCGATCACCTCAGCAAAATTCATCCCAGTGCCATCTTAGCCCTCGACGTTAAGGGCGCTTTTGACAACGTCACACATCAGGCCATCTTAGAAGGACTTTGAGAAACCCAGTGGGGTGCGTGTACATACACCTACGTGCGGGCCTTTCTTACCGACCGAACTGCCACCCTTGGCATTGGACCACTTCGATCTGACACATTTGGCACTCCTCACAAGGGAACCCCACAAGGATCAGTTATATCACCCCTCCTCTTCAACATCGCTCTCCTCAAGCTCCCACCCCTCCTTCAAACCATTCCTGGTCTCCACCATGCCCTACGCTGATGATTTAACTCTTTGGACGACCACCGGATCTCCTGGCACACAACAAGATACACTACAACAAGCCATCGACACCATTGTCGCTTATCTCCGCCCTCGGGGCCTCACGTGTGCCCCCAGCAAATCAGCACTCCTCATCCTCCGCTCCCGAACTGGTGGGCGATGTCCACTTCCCACACCCGATCCTGCTCCAACAATCGGTTCCACACCCATTCCTAAAGTACACACCCTTCGTATACTCGGAGTCCAATTCCATCAAGATGGCTCTGGCGCTGCAGTTCTTCCCCACCTTCAAGCCACTGTCACCCAACTTACCCATCTCATCAAACGCATCACAAACCAACGTCAGGGCCTCAAAGAAGACGATACAATACGACTAATTGAAGCACTTTTAATTAGTCGCATCACATATTCCACCCCATACATCGCCCTCAAATCCAAAGAAGCGGAGAAAGTCGATATACTAATTCGAAAAGCTTTCAAAATTGGACTTGGCCTCCCCGCTCAAACCTCTACCTATCGTTTCTTCCAACTCGGAATCCACAACACCCTCGAAGAACTCCTGGGAGCTCAACGCAACAGCCAACTCACCAGACTCCTCCTTACCACTACCGGCCGACACGTCCTCCAGGTTCTCGGATACCCGACCCCACCTGCTTCACAAGCCCTTCAGCGCATTCCATCTTCAATCCGGTCCCACATTACTGTATCCAAAATTCCTAACAATATGCACCCAGAATTCAACCAAGGTAGAAGGCTTTCCCGGGTTAAGCATCTTCGATCCCAATTCCACTTTCACCCCGATACTCGCTACACCGACGCCGCCCTCTACCCCACACGGCAGGCTCATGTTCTGGCGGTTGTAAACTCAGAAGGCACACTTCTCACCTCCCTCACAACTCTCTCGACATCAACCACCACTGCCGAAGAAATTGCCATAGCCATCGCCGCTACAACTGGCTCCGAATACCTTACAATAATAACAGATTCCCAGCAAGCCTGCCGTAACATTCAACGTGGACGCATCTCACTCCCCGCATTACGCATACTCGCATCAATCAATCCCCTCCCCAAGCTGTACATCGTCTGGACCTCTGGCCACTCGTCCCTCGAGGGAAATGAGGCGGCTCACGCCGCTGCCCGCGCCCTTCCACACCGGGCATTTCCCTCAGGAACAGAACCTACGGTCCAGCCTCCTCCAACTCCCGCTGTTCCATCACGCTACCGCGACATCCTGCGCCATTATCGCAACGTTCGCCTCACTTTGCCTCAACCTCACCCTCAACTAACCAAGGAGGAAGCCGTCATCAGGCGTCGATTAAAAACAACGCACCCATCCTCCACGCTATCTCCCCTACCCAATACACCCTCACCTGTCACTTCTGCCCCTCTCTTAAAACTACCAACCACAAGGTGTGGGCCTGTCAAAACACCCCATCGCTTACTCCAAATCCCAAACTTTCCCCAGAGCCCTGGGAGGGCCTGCTGACCAGCTCCCGTCACGCTGACCAGATCTTTCTGGTCACCCATGCCAGGGCTGCAGCCAAGGCCCAAGGGTACCTGGACTGAGGTGAACCCACCCCACCGAGTGACGGCTTAACCACCACCGTCTGCTCTATTAAATGTTTCTTCCTCCTACGATCTTTTTTGTGAGTTTTTTTTCTGGAGTTCTTATTTATTGGTTTTTCAAAATTCTGTACGAATAATGATCTGCATTTACGCTATTATAACGATTGAAGGTGTTACTTCTGCCAAATCTGCATTTTTGTGGAAATGCAGGATGTTACACAGTCTTGGCTATGGAGGTACTCGGCAAAGAATGCTACGCATTAATATCGGCATTTTGTCGCTGTTTCCTCTGTAGCCAGACCAGCAGGCAGGAATGCAGCAACAGCATCACCGTTAACACGAAATTTTTAGGTTCTCACAAAATGCCAAGTCCCTTTCAGCGACATACGACAAGTAAAGCGAACGCGCACTGTGATGCCGCGGCGAGCGTTCGTTCCCACATACGGTGAGATTCTAGCCTGGTACCGCGACACCAGACGAAAGTACCCACCGCCGCACCCCGACCTCCCACGAGCGGAGTCGGTGATACTCCGTCAACTCCAACCGGAAGTGATATGGACCCCCGTATTCGCCAAGCACATCTGCCCCACGGTTTACCCGACCGACCACTGTCAACACTCCAACGCAGCCAAGGCTACAACACCACATCTTTTATGGGACTGCAGGCCCCCAGAAGACACCCAAGACCCAATGCCACCAAGCATGGCACTCGCCATAAGAAGCGACGACATCGGCCATCAACGCGGCACGGTCCGGCAGGTGATGGACATCCTCGCGCGGCAACGGCCGAAAACGCCGTCTCCACCGAGACGCGCAGTGAGTAGGCGGCCGTAGCGGGGAGGTCCACCACACACCTCGCCGCCCCATCCCTTCTTTCCCCACCCCACTACTGCTGGACATGATAATCAATGTTTTATATATCTCTCTCTCTCTCTCTGCCGACCGTCCTACGACCACTTCCCCGGCTTCCCTTCGATCAACGCCAGCGCCGCGGTGCGGCCTCCTCGGGCAGCGCACGAAGCCCTTGCATAGCGTGACGGCCGAATTTCATGACCAGAAAACTTTGAAGGACTCTGGCAATACCGTTGAAAACTACTAAAACTGCGTGCCTACTTAATTCCGCGCAAAGGATGCACCAGACACGTTTCCGGCAAAATTTAAGTTTACATATGCGAGGGCCAGCGTTTTTAAATTAAGAATACAGGTTTAATTCGTTTTTAATGAAGCCATTTAGCGTTCACAATGATGGCTAAGAGAGGCGAGATAAAAGCAAACACCAAAATAAAGGAGCCCGAACTGTTCCAAGCAGAACAGAAAGAAAAGGTCCCAAATGACAGCGGGCGAGCCGCGCGAACGCGGGAAAATCGAATCGAAATGTGCAAACCTGCATTACATTCGTCATGTAAGCAGAGGGAGAGGAGGGGAAGTGGGTGTGGGGTCGGGAGGGGGAGAGACGTGTTACGTAGCAAGGGTTGACAGGAGGCTATTGCCTTTCGACGGCACTTACAGTAATGCAAGCAGATGCACGGCAAATTTTTTCTCATGCATCTCTAGATGAAAAAAAAAAATCGAGCATGCTGTATTCCCAAGAAATCAAGTGCCCAACACATGCGAGTAAGTATCGTATATTTCAAGGTGTCTATGTCGTCTCAAAGTGATAGGTTGTTAGTGAGATGCGTTACTCAATAACACACAGGAAATTTCCCATATATTTTTTAATTGTTTCGGAACAAGTTCCATTACGCGTTCGTACGACTTTCTTGAGTTGTAGGTCTGCACGTGCTTGAGTAGGGAGTCTCGGCACTTGAACGATTCCCCTCACGACTCACACTGGTGGGGGCGTTTCGGCATGTGCATCCTCACGTGGCGCTCCCGCAGGTTCTCGGAAGCGAGGACCATGGGGCAGTCGGGGCAGGGGCACGGCGTCACGTGTCACTGCGGCACGTTGTTCTCCGTGAGTGAATGCCTTGCCGAAAACGGTGCACTTGCGTTTCCAGAGCGACTCTGCAGACGCGGCCCCCTGTGAATAACTGCCTTGCTCGTCCGAAGCGCCTCCGGAAGCGCTTGCAGAGTCACCCTGTGCTTGAACGGTCCACGGCGTGTCGACGTCGGCGGACATCTCTTGGTTTTTCTTTTCCACGAAGATGAGTGAGCCCTCAGTCTGTTCGGCAGTTCCTCCCTCGCTCAGCTCCGACATGCTCTAAGAGGCACGTATCCCAGCTCCTGCAATACGAAAGGACTCTTGAAGAAAAACGCCTATGACTTACTGCCTCGCGGTAATCTGCACCAGGCGACAAACCTGAAATGCGCGGAGTAGAAGAGCCGGTCCAACAAGGCCTGGGGGTTCACGCTGTGCAGCGGGACGGCCGAGGAAGACAAGCCTAAATGGAATCAAGCTTCTGCTCGGGAACGCGGCTTCGCCGGCTGTTGTTGTTGTTGTTGTTGTTGTTGCGCCTTTAGGTATGGCACATACCCAATCATGGGATCGGCCAATCAACAGAGGATGGTTAAAATGAATAGAATTCTTATCTAATCACGAGACGCTTAGGAAAGATAATTTAGACCGGTTGGAAAGAGTTTTGAAAAAAAAAAAACTTGAAAATCAAAGTGAGGGTGACCAATCGCAATCATAAAGAGAATCGTTTGGAATTTTCAATATAGCGCAGGAGGGCAGAGCATACATCCCGGCGGCAGAACCCCGTTTCGGATGCCCCGAACGATAGCATAGCCAATACTGTTAGGGATCTCCCCAAACTGTAAAGCGGCACCCCCAGGGACTGACGTCTCAGTTGGAAAAAACGTCGGCGTGTCAAAAGGTACTGTTCGACAGACTCGTCTTCGTTGCAGTGGCTGCACAGAGCTGTTGGCGCCAGAGGAGACCTGTGTAAGTACCTATTTAATTGGGGTACTCGACAACGTAAGGCTGTAATAACCACCTCTAAGTTGCGTACGTGAAGGGCACTATTCAGGTTTCCATGAGAATTTAAGATGATTAAAATCTCTTAATGACGATAAAACCGATTCTTGCTGTTCTTGGAGTTTCAGCATCCTACGGTACCTAGCTGCTGTTATTAAAGGTGTCGGCTCTACGACGTCTACTACACGCCCTGAAAGTGCAATCCTTGCTAGAGAGTCGGCGGTCTCGTTGAGTGTGATCCCCGCATGATCAGGAACCCAAAGAAGGTTAATTTCAGTGACGTGAGGTGGCAGGAGTGACCGAAACGTCCGCGGAAGGGGAGTGTCTTTAGGGGAAGAAAGGGCTAAGCATACAGAAAAAGAATCAGAAATTATGATTGGAGATGTAATTGATACATCCAGCTTTCGTACCGCCAGGACAATTGCCAGGAATTCCGCGAAGAATATGGGGATAAAATCAACCAGACGAACCGAAAAGGTCCAGTTAAGGCAAAGGGAAAATATTCCTATACCGGATTTTCCTTCTCGTTGAGAGGCATCTGTATATATTATAGCACTTTGCTGCATGGAGGCCAAATAATCTTAGAGAAGACGATTGAGCAGTCGGGCTGGTAAAAACATAGAGTTTCTCACTAGCTTACTATTGAGAAACTCTATGGGTAAAAAGTCCAAAAAGGCGCACGTGACTGTGACGTTGACGAAATGCTTCGGGGGATTTTTCCATTGCGTGCTCGCCGCCATCTAGCAAGAGCATGGTGCGAATGTTTGTGAAAAAAAAAAAAAAGAGAAGCGCATCCTTTAAATGGACAATCAGCAGTAAGCGCGACAAGGCGTCGAGGATATGGTTAGGATAGTTACGATCAACCAGCTTGGTTGCCCTTTTTCTTTTTTTCTAGTCTACCGTTGTTTTATACGCTTTACTCCCGTATTTTATTTTCTTGTAGTTATTTTTTTAGGCGAAACTTGAAACAAATGACTTGAACGTACGATGTTTGTATGCTGAACGCCATACAGTAAGGCCCACCTTAAGGAGTTCGGATGATAATGATGACTTGAGTTCACGTTCACATGTCTATGAGTAGGCCAAGGGTGATTCATTCTACCGAACACCCAGCAGGTGTGTGGGTACGCTCTCGTGAGGATAAACAATGAAATTACACGAATAATTAAAAGTAAAAATAAAAATTACAATAAAAGAAAAAAAATAATAAGGTTATGTAAATTGAAGCAAAAGGCATATTTCAATTAAATTTTAATTTAAAATTACAACTCAAAATAAACATTATGTACACATAAAAAACATTCGTTATATACGTACAAGCAACATAAAACATAGAGGTACAGTCATTGAAAAATGAAATGCGAACTAAAATATGAAGCAAAACACAAAATTGAAAAATACTGCTCGTTGAGGTCCAATAATGGCACGCTATTGGTATATTGGAAAGCCACAATTCCAAACTTTGTTTTTTTGAACTAAGCCAAGCGTCATTTTGACCTGTATGGAGAAGAATCGCGCTATTTGTGTGTTCTGGATCATCTTCATCACGTCATCAACTGGCGTAGCAAGTTAGGCATTTTAGCCCAGCTAACATCGCGAGACTTCATTAAAGATCTCTCTCTCTCTCTCTCTCTCTCTCTCTCTCTCTCTTCTCTCTCTCTCTCTCTCTCTCTCTCTCTCTCTCTCTCTCTCTCTCTCTCTCTCATATTTTGATGTTCGTGTTTCATTTGTCCATTACTCTACTTATACGGTGCGTTGGATGACGCTAAGGCTGAGTTGTCGGCATGAATTTCCTATTTACCGTCACGCTTCGCGTGTTTTACGTTTTCGTTTAGGAAAGGAACGTTCCATTTTATTGCTATTTATTTTTATTTTGAGCCGTGGGAGGCTCAGATATCAGCCCAAACTCGGATAATCAACAAAATCTGGTAGATCGGGCAAAAAGGCCGCCCAGACACCGGGCTTCCTGGACTAAGGAGGACCCCACCTGGCAACAACTTTGGTTGCTCCAATAAACGTTTATACCTCCTTTTCCATGATTTGTCGTCATTTTTGTTTCCCTAGGCACATACTTTTCGTGCATTTTTTGTATATATATTTTGCGTCTGGAGTGCAGTTTTTCAAGGTGAACGCTCTTTACCTGGCCAATCCCCTTGAGTGTGTATGAGGCATTTTATTTTTGCACTACTACCACCAGCGAGCTTGGTTCCGCCAACCCTCGGAGCAGACTCTCGGCCCGATGGAATGGGTGGCTTTATTGGAGAAAGGAGGCCAAGAGGCCTTGTTTCGGGATATGGGAATGCGGGTAGGTTCATATAAAGCATTTTCAGTGCACTTTAGCGCACCTCACCATAAGAAAACCTATTCCACCACTTACGTGCGTAACAATATATTTCTTCGCAAAATATCCTAAACGTTCATTGGGAGAAACGGCATCGTACCACATTACTGCACTGCCAAAGCGATTTTATTTACTAATATGTCCTGAATCATACAATAAATTAAGAGCGATAAATGGCAAGTTAAGAGGGCAGGACATTGTAATTGATTAATTATAGGGTTTAACGCGCCGACGCAACGCAGACGATGAGACGCGCCGTAGTGGAGTGCTCCGACCACCTGGGCACCTTTAACGTGCCCCGAAATCTCGTACACACGGGCGTTTTTGCTTTTCGCTTCCATCAGAAAAGCGGCCGCCGCGGCCGGGAATCGAACCCGCGAGCTCGTGCTCAGCAGACAGGACATTGTAGGCAAATGGCAACGTAACAAGTCAGGACATTGTATTTCATTATTAATCAAAATAAATTGATTGGCGCTTGGGACAAACATGAACGCCACAAGTCTCACAGATTACTCGTTAGGTAGCCAAAAACCTATTTTCTCTCTCCTAATGAGCCAAAGTGCGCTCTTTACAGAACTTTGCATCACAAACCTTCGAGCAGTAAGGCAGTTGTTAACTTTAAGATAAATTAGCCCTTTTCGCAACGCGGTGACTCATTCAGACATTCATTGTCTCACTCAAAGTGTTTTTTGTATGAGTTGCTTCTGATGAATTCGATTGTATGGTCTAACGCGCCGAGGCTGTACGTGGGCTATGAGGCGCGCCGTAGTGGAAGGTTCCGAATTAATTTTAACCACCTGGGAATATTTAACGAAAACGCCCGCGTGTTAAGATTTAAACCTTAACACGCGGGCGTTTTCGTTTTAGATTCGACTGCATCTCATTCACTCGCCTTGTCCCTCCATACGGCGTTGTTGTTGTGCGTCCACACCCCTCCCCCATTCTCCTCGCCGCGTGAGCTGCGCTCTCCGCCGCTCACACCCTCTCCTCTCCGATAGCGAACACTCTCTCGCGAGGGGCATTGGATTGGATTGGATTGGATTCGATTCGATTGGATTGGATTGGCTTTGGATTGGATTGGATTAAAGTGGATTGTGTTGGATTGTGTTGCGTCATAGCCGCGCCACGTTGCGTCATATCCGCGGCAGGGGGTTCACGGCACGTTTCACGCGATGGGAGAATCAACCTAACGGAAACAACAACGGAACCCCCTATGCGTCGCATCTACACAGGGGTTCCCGGGAGGGGAGGTCGGAGTAATTTTTCGCCTCCATCACAAAAGCAGCCACCGCGGCCGGGATCGAACCCGTGACGACTACGGCGGGTACGTCCTCTGCTTCTGATCGCAAAAGCGAGCAAAAGTCTATTCGCGTTTCTTGGAGCGTGCATACCTTCCGCAATTCTGTAAGCTTCATTGCGGAGCCCAGGGTTTGTTCGTGGCGGGCCTGCGGGTTAATTAAATTTCTCCCGGATTATAAGTGCATAATCGTTATGTAAAACTAGGCCTTAGATAGTCGAAGCTGCAACAAACGCGAAGAAAGACAATCTACGGCGCTGAATTCTTTAAAACTACATTTGACGCTGGCAGTCAAATAAGAAAGCCCGGAAATAGGACGCGGAAATTTAAAGCGCCGCGCAGACGGCCTTAAAACTACAATTGCCACCCATTTTGGCCCTATCAGCGCTGATCACGGAAATAATCCGCGAAAGGGATCCACTCCAGCGGGCCTTTGTCGCATTAGCGAAAGCCAGCCGCGAACAAATAATTGAAAGCTTAAGCCCGAAGGAACTGGGCGCTGAAAGCTGAGAGCGCGGGGGCTGTCTTACTCGCACTGCAGCGTTGCAAAGCCGCTTGACAGGAAGGAAAGAATTCCGCTCGTAAGCCGGGGACAGTAGTAAAGCCGCTGTGTGCGACAAAACAAGAATGACACCGCTGCGCGTTACCAGTGCCGTCGGTAATGTCCTGGAATTGGCTTCAGCGCTACCCATGCAGCCCTCCACTTGTAATCTCGCCATTCCTATCGCAGAAACCACTTTTACCATTTCTATAGGCATGAGCTTCGGCGTTACACCAGCTTGACGTTTTCTTTGCTAACCAACTAGAAGCGAGTCAAAATGAAGGCGAGGGCTAGCCGCTGTCTCCACCCGGTTGAGACGTGGCCCACTGGGAGGCACCTCGAGAGGGAAAGGAAGCGCACTGCGATATATAAGGAGCGCGGGAGTTCGGCAACCACAACCAAGCTCCTTCCAGCTGCCCAGCGATCAGCCATGAACTCCGTTGTAAGTGTGCCCTGTATAGCTCACCGCACCCTTATCATCGATAGTGTGATTTTGCGGCCATTTGTAACTTAAAGGGACCCTGCAACACTTTTCCAACTTTTTTCTAGATCCTAAATGCTTTCAGAACGTACTCGAAAAACCCGTCCAGGGCTTGGAATAGGAGGTCACAAAGAACCCGAGCCCGAATTTACTGCTGTATACCCATCAGATAACTTAAAACTCGCTCAAAAGGTTTTTCTCTCTTTCCCGGTCTTGGCGTTCTTCGACCGCTGGAATTACGTCATTGGAGCGGTGTAGTGGCTGTTGGCCGGCTCTCTTTCAGTTGCAGCAATGAACGAACTCGATAGCCACTTAAAAAAGCCTCAAAATTAACGCAGAAACGGAAGGCGTATCTGCTGCGACGAGCAAAGCACGCAGTGCCGCTCCGTGCTGCAGATAAGTGCAGCTTCCGCGGTGCTTCCAGACGCGAAGGAAAGAGGGAAAGCGTTTATCGGAAGTGTTTCCGAGTCCCGTTAATCAACAAGGCTCGTTAGGGATAACATGTACATATCTTGATGCACAAACATCGATAACGGTTCTATGGCTGGCTGCACCGGAAAGCAATGGTCGATCGCTATAAATTTATCATGGTAGATCTTTCGACAGAAGAATGTTTTACCACATCCTACCAAGGTCGTTACGTCCCGACCAAATCACGTGTAGTTTGCGTTATTCTTGTCGTATTTGTGATTCCGCCATTGCAGACTTTTCAATGAAGCAACGTCATATGATTTCTTCCAGGTTCCTTTAAGGCATGAAAGCCTCAAGATCTTAATCTTCTCAAATAACAGCGATAATCAGCTGTATTAATGTCCATTCAAAGTACAAGTGCAAAAAATAATTGGTCCTACTTGTACGCCCATGCCTTCCCCTAAGAGTGCCCTAATTGTCAAAGTTTATTTCGCAAGTACATGCTGCAAAGTTGTAACCTTCAGTAGATGGACCTAAACGGACTTACGGCCGCTAAGTAAAACTCTTGTTTAACTTCTCGAGTTGACTTTTCAGTGAAGAAATGCAAAGTTGGTACATCACGATCCGAATGTGTTCTCCCACATGCGAAATTTTAGGTCGCTGGCGTTTCGTGCGTAAATATAACGCCGCATAATGATGCAAAGCCAGGTGGAGGTATCTAAGAAACGTTGGTTATAGCAATGCAACCACTGCATTTAGGGGCCATGTATGATGCGTTTCCTTTTTTGGGGGGGGATGTTGGCGAAGTCTTTTGAGTGGCTTAAATTCAACTCTTCGTGCTTTCAGGTTGCTCTTTTCCTCTTGGGCCTGGTTGCTTCTGCCACAGCCGGTGGCCTCGGTGGCTACGGGGGTGGCTTCGGAGCCGGTTTCGGTGGCTTGGGCTACGGCGGAGGTCTAGGTGGTGCTGGCGTCGGTAGCAGCGTGGTCCTGTTGCGCGGTGGACCAGGATTCGCCAAATCAGTGGCGGGGCCCGCCTTTCTCGTGCAAACAGTGCACCACGTGAATAAGGTGCATGGGGGAGGAGCCATCGTTGCCCACTCCGGACTCGGAGGGGTCGGCGGAGGTCTCGGCTATGGTGGGGGACTTGGTGTCGGCGGCGGCCTTGGCTATGGCGGTGGATTGAAGTACGGTGGCTACGGCATCAAGGGATGAACAGTCGCGTAACGAACAGGTAAGCGCCTTGGAGCTCATGAGACTTCCGGCACACATCAATGAAAAATTTGCAAAGCAGCTTCTTCCCGCAGATGAAAACGTTGTTGCTTCTGTTCTGAACACCCTGTCTACGAAGCAAGAAAAAAATAGTTGGTAGCCTAGGCTACGTACCCCAACAAAGTTAAAATGTTGAAATAACCGCGCAGAAGTAAGATCGGTTACCTTAAATTGAGATATAATGTAAAGCAAAGTTTTCGCATTTATTTTTACAAATCAAAGCCAACAATCCTTACCAACTCAGAGCTTCCCATTTATTGCAGCTAAGTGTACGTTCAGTGGTTAGCGTGGGCGCTCCAACTACGCCGAAAACATTATTCTCAACCGGCTATTAGTTGAAAGAAAAAAAAACACGTTTGCTTTCGTAGAAATTTTGAGTTCGTACTTCTAAAATGTTTCGATAAGGCACATTAGCATACCGAATTACGTCGGACCTAGCCGTCACGACAGTTCTCAGGCTAAGAATTCGCTTTGTTTGCGTACACACATCACCATTGGAAGAGCTAGCAAGCATCAAGACGCACCGGGACCCTTCCAGGTCCTGATTTGTTTGGGCTTAATTTGCTTGAGTTTCTCTGCTCTCCGCCATCTACCGCTATCTACAGCACGTATTCGTCCTCTATGTGCTGTATGACTTAACCAAAGGTATTATGTCACCTGTGTTTGAAGCTGGCGCCCCGCCATTTTCGGACATCCGACCTAACCAAGGGGGGGGGGGGGGGGCAAAAACATTCCTGCGGCCTTAATTCATATTGTTCCGTATCTAGGATCACCGCTGTAAAACCTGTCGAGAATCTTGCGCTGCGATGGCATCTATTAAGGGGGGAATGTTTTCTTCTTGTATGAGGGGAGCAAACTATCCCTCACGGCAAATACCCACGGCAAAAATACCTAAGGCGTACCCCTGAAACTCTGATGTATTGTAAGTCCTTAGTTCAATATATATGTGTAACATGAGTGCGTATGAAGGAAAGCCAGCAGTAAAGAACGCCGAGGTATAGAGTTTTGCAAAAATAGAGTTTGAAGGGAAACAAAAAGGAAAGAAATAAATGGAGCTCTGTAATGAGTGGCAGAGAGTCAGCTCCAAACGCAACAACTAGAAACTCTAGCAAAATGCAAAGTGCCCCATTGGCGCTGCAGAAATAGCATACCATGTTTTTAGGGTATTTCACAGCAACATTTTAAAGGCGTAGATTTTGCATTAATTTTTTCCGCGTTATTGCCGCTGGTAAGCTGTATACACGTGACAAACACCCCTTAGCAGTAACGAAAGTCGAGCTAGTTGGTGCGCTTGCATTCTTCTAACAGCACTAAAATGACGGGGACAAAGAAAGACAAACACAGGCGCTTCAAAATACTTTTCATTTGTCTTAAGGTTCCTGCCAGAAAGCGGAAGTTCGGGACTGGACGGCTGTGGTATTCCCGTGTTCCAATTTCACGAAGTGGAGCAGATGCTACCAGAAGAAGGCACGAGAACGCATTGGCTTCAGTGTGCATGCTGCCGAATGTGCAAATACGGTGGTGTAAATAAACATTTTTGAGACTACCCCGACTATTGTTTTTCTCATTGCTACCGTCATCAAACGCGCCTTGATTTCTTGTATTGTTTATGAATACAGCCAGTTACTTCGGCATAAATTACGAAACGCCGTTTGAAACTCAACACTTGCGAGAGAAGACACAATAAGTGTTTTCGCTTTTGCAGTGGCAGTGGGGAAAAGTAGAAAATTAAACTAAAATAAGCAAACTAGCAGAGCTTCCATCGAGGGTTTCTCAGGGCCCTTGAAATATCTGTTTACGCAATCTCATGAAGGCGTTCGCTAGTAACTCTGCTAGTAATGAACGTTTTATTGTCATCACTCGCTTCACCATCATAAGTACACGTATGTCCAACTGCAGGACGAATGCATCTCTCTTAGACTTCCGCTGCCGCTCCTGCACTGATTGAGTATAGCGTTTAACGCGCCGACGCAACACGGGCGATGAGGCGCGCCATAGTATAGGGCTCCGGATTAATTTTGACCACATGGGGATCTTTAACGTGCGTCGAAACCTGGTGCACGCGGGCGTTGTTTCTTTTCGTCTCCACCAGAAAAGCGGCCGCCGCGGCCGGAAATCGAACCCGCGTCCTCGTGCTCAGCAGCCCAACGCATTAGCCACTGAGCCACCGCGGCGGGTCGGTCCTTCACTCTCTTAGTCCACATTTTGCCCTTGAATTTTCTTGTTTCTACCTTGCATAGAGTTATTGGTCTTCTCCTAGCCCCTACAGATCTGTTTCCCTGCTGGGCCAGCGGCGGTCCTTTTGTCGCATTGCACGCCCAGACCTGGTCCACTTTTTAATTGGCTGTTCCGACATGAAAAGGATGACTGCCTGGTTCATGAGGGCGACTTTTGCGTCATACCCCTGAATGCATGATATACATCAGTTCTTAGTGAGAAGTTGCTCGTAATGCAAGTATTGGGCAAATATCATCAGTGGTGTAAAAGCTGCTATGGAAAGTGTTTGCACGCTAATGGCTTTATGGAAGTTGTCATGCGGTGCTTTTCTTTCCACTACATTTTAATACACGCACCTGGCTTTCGGACTGATAGGCGGGATGGCATTGGCCAGTGGCGTCATCAGGAATGGCATGCAAGCATAGCCGGCATCACCAAAGACGACCCTTGTTACATTCGGGATGGCGTCCCCAAACCGGGCTCCGTCGCCTCATTCATGGGAGGTAGCGGTGGTGAAGAGCGGCCAGCAAAATTTGCTGCCTTGGTGATGACGACAAGAAGCCGGATGCAAAGTTAGCTGGTTCACTGCATGGCGAGAGATGAGCCGAAGCAATACAGGAATACCCTTCCGGGCGAGCTTACAGCCATGCTCGAACAGAGCGACAGTATGAATCCGCTGCTGCAAAACTAATTGGACTATCCACCGAGAGATCGGGCTTTATACACAGTAGCCGTAACAGCTGCGCTGCTTTCCCAATGCTTCCGTGCACGTGTCCCGAAAATAGTACAGACACACACAACTCTTTTTCCAGAGTTCGTAAAGCCGACAGTAGCGGCGCCCGTTGAGTCTGAGAGAAGGGGGAGAGGAGATCTTGGCTGCGGCGTCAGCGTCGCCCGGACATGTCTCTACATGAAGATCTGTTCCTTTGGCTTCGTGTTTTGTAGCTGCAACGGCTTGAGTCACCGCGAACCGGCCGCGCGCTACAGGCGAACATGAGGAGGGTAGCCTCTGCCACAAAGTACGAAGGCACGAAGGTGGGCTCAGCCACGAAGCTTGAAGTACGCACGAACAGAATAGCGGCGCGTTGAATCTAACACCCTAGAGAGCCGCATGGTCTCAAACACCCCACGTGCGCAACTGTTGTCGAGAATTCGACTATTGTGAATGAATCCAGGATTGATTGCCACGAAATCAGAAAAGTGCAATGGCCCAGAGGTAGCCGGAAAAAAAGAAAAAAGGAAAGAAGACATTCCTGCAAATACTCTAGGGCATATAACATGCATACATTTACTACCTCCACCTTCTTCTGAGATGTCCTTCCATACCTATTGAATATTATTCGGAAGGGCCAGGCTGACATAATCAACAGCATTTTTTAGCCTCCCAAAAACTATATGGCGCGAATATGCTACTTAGAGGGACGATATCTATCAAGAATTCTCACTGGCAAGCAATAGGTCCCTGAACGAGAATTCGAAAGCCTAGCAGAAAACATACAAATCTGAAACGAACCCAAATTTTTCTGGGCTTTTTGTGCAGGCAATGAAATTCCTTGCAATAAATGCGGGTGATATGCATGTGCTGTAGACCAGTTGGTCATGACTGCAAGGAATAAAGCCGGGGTGATTATAGAAAATAACAACCGGTGCTGACCCCGTCAGAGTGAAGCCCCATAACAGTTTTTTTTAATGAGCCACCCGTGAGCCAGTTTCAGAGCAACTCATTACTGCGATTAAAATGCTAGCTTCCCAAACGACGAGACCTAATACGGCTTGACTAAACACTTTGCGTGTGGCAGTAATGGGCGAAAATTCTAGCAGTGAAACCCTTGTTTTTTGCAGTGACAGTTCCTGTACACAAATATATGACGGAAAGGTAAAGGGGGCGTCATCTCCATCACTCAAGCAACCAGGCGCTCCCTTGAATCGAGCGTATATCTACCACCAGAGTACACAACAGCTATATTTCACTACCGCTAAAGGGAGGTGGCATTTCGCATCATGTTAGCAGATGGCCATCTTGTCACTAACAAATTGCACGGGTACAGGTATTGAGTATTACCTGCTAAGGAGTATATATTATCTGGAGCAGATGCACGTATGAGCAGACTCGCATGCATATCATCTACCCGCCATGGCGGCTGACTGGCTGAGGCTCTGCACTGCTGAGCCGAAGGACGCGGGTTCAATCCCGGCCGTGGCGACTGTTTATCTTATGGAGGCACACAGCAAATACGCCCGTGTATAGATTTAGACGCAAGTTAAAGATACCCGGTTGGTCAAAATTAATCTGCAGTCCTCCACTACGGCGCACATCATAGACCAGCTATAGCTATAGCTATAGGTGTAGCTCAGTCGCGTTAAACTCAACAATCAATCATGCATATCGTCTGCTAAGATTACAATTGCCAACTAGTGATTGCTTAATGGTGCTTTTTTTATTGTTAATCATTCGGGCCTTTATGTGCGGACCAACAGCGACATAAAAATTAGATTACAATGTATTGCACGCCCGATTACAGTAAAACCCAGTTTATACGCTCCCGGTTCATACGATTTCCCGGTTGCTATACGCGATCAATTGTGAACACTAAAAATGCCCCATGCCGTTACGGTGTTTTTTCCCAGTTACCACATTCCTGGATAAGACGACTTCCCGGTAACAACGTTAAAATAAAAAAAATTCAACTACGACTGAGAACACTAAAAATGCCCCATGCCGTTACGGTGGTTTTTTTTTCCGGTTACTACGTTCCTGGAAAACACGATTTCTCGGTGACAACGTTAAAAGTTTTAAAAATTTTATCCAATTAGGACCGGATGATACGTTTTACGGTGAACAAAAAATTAAAGCCGTTCCACTCAATGTGAAAGCTGTGGGAAGTGCAGAGTAGTGATTCGCCATAATGGGCTGCAGCGCCGTTATCCGTTCACTGCTGCATTTCAAATTTCCCGTCTTCGCAGTGCTCGCGCACCCCCTGCCTGAAACTGCCACAGCGGGAGCTTTGTTGTTTTTGCGCTTGCTTTAATTTCGTATTCTGGAGCTGTTTTGCGTCATTTCGGACGCGTAATTTTTTTCTTGCGCGGCTGGAGCCTTTCTGCGTCGTTTCGAACGCGCCATTTTTTTCTTGCGCGGCTGGAGCCTTTCTGCGGCATTTCGAACGCGTCATTTTTTTCTTGTGCGGCTGGAGCCTGTCTGCGGAATTTCGAACGCGCCATTTCTTTTTTGCGCGGCCGCGTTTTTCGCCTACTGTCGTACAATCCAACCCAATGAGCGTTCCTAACTAAATGAACGCGGGGGCTGTCAGTTATATACAGAGATTTTGCATGATATGTACCTGCAGTTTTCTTTGCGCTAAATTACGGGTAGATGTATGACAAGCGCCAGCTGTTCACGAGGTTTGAACGGGTACGACTATTTAAACCGCATGGTTTTCGAAGCCTCGGCGTGACTCCCTGAAGGCTCTACTTCGGTCCGTTATCTCGCTGCGACGCCTGATTCCGGCAGTCGCATCGACCGTTAGCGAGCTAACACGACAAGACGAGCCCATAAAGTGCTCTGCACTTAAACCGCGTTGACGTGCGTGCATACCGAGCCTCAGCGCGCGCGGCGCAATCAGCAGGTTCCCAGCGGCGGGCGGACCGCCTGGGTCACGGTGGCGGCTTTCCCGCAGTCCTGGGCTTCCCGGAGTCCCTTGGTAACGCGGCTGCCTTTAGCCAACGTCGCCTGTATAACGACGTCCCAACGTGCGAAACGCTAACCCTGAAGAAATAGTGGTGGAATGACGCCACGAAGCAGCGCCGGCGCTGGGCGAAGCCTCCGAGAAAGGTGGCGGCGACGACGGGGAGGAAGAGGTGGCGCCTCCGGCGGCCACGTAAGCTCAGGCCGTAGTCGGCTTCGAAGCGGTGGGGAGTTACTTTCGTGAAGAGGACAATCCCAGTGCGGACAAAAGTCTGCAATGTTTAGAAAAGCAGCTCTGGCTCTCAAAGAGCCGCAGTATCACATGCCCCAGCAGGCGTTGATAGGCATGTATTGCATTTTTTTACTGCGGCGGATCATACGTTTTCCTGATAATACGTTTCTCCCTCGCGTTTTTTTAAACGCGTCAACGAGGTTCTACTGTATAATGCCAGCCCAGCAAACCTTGTAAACGTGTTTCCGTTGGGCCGGACGCATTTGCGATATAAGCCGACGGGCACAAAGCGACGGGCGCTTGGATAAGGGTAAAGACTCAGCACTAAGTGTTTCAAGAAAAAATTCCCCCGCATTTCCCCGAGGGGGAGAATGTGAAAGTGCGAATGCACGGTTGTCGGCCCGCTTGCGGCGCTTGCGCTCGGCCCCCGCAGCCCACCGCCTCGCCGCCTTCTCTTCCATCTCTTCCATCGGGTTTGTAGTATCACGTGTACACCACGCAGTTATCAAGCCGCTATAACGCCGCTGAGTCGCCAACGCACGCCGCTGACGACGTAGTTTGAATGCGTTAAAGATATAAGGCGCGTTACTAACATTGATATCAGCGTCGCGTTTGTGGCTTAGTCGGTAGAGCGTCGCGATGCGGCCGCAAAGTCCTCGGATCGAAACCTGACGCCCGATGCTGTTTTTTTTTTATATAGAGAGGAGGACTGCGGACGCCGCCGCCGCCGGCGGTGGAAGGTTTGGGGTCGCTTATAAAGTGCATTCGCACTTAAAAAAGAAAGGAGAACGCTACCCTTTGGTTTAGCAGTGCTTTTTAGCAGACGACACGCTTGGTCACTTCGCTACAACGGTCGTCTGCTTCATATGTACTTTTGAGCAGAATATGACAGCCGTGGCATTGGTCGATGTGGCATCTTAATTACAAGGCGATCGGTTGCGATACATGCAGACACCAACCCTTTCCAGGCCCCTGGCCTCTCTTACTGTAAGGCCGTAACCGTTGCCGTAAGGCCAGAAAGGAGACATAACGCTTGGATAAAACTACATGATGTGCATCATCATTCACCGACGTTGCAACCTCAATGCACTGTACGATGCAATTACAGCGACTTTTTACCGTGAAGCTGTCTATGGCTAGGGCAAACCCCCTGTTGAAGTCTCTCGCGGTTACCAGTTTGGCTGGGCAGCAACGTCGACGGCTGTGGTGACCGGGAGGTTTGGATCTCCCAGTGTGAGCTCGCCAGCGCCTCAGAATGGGGGAAAGGGGTTTTTGATGCATTCCCATATGCCGCGGGTGAGGGTTGCGAGGGCTCTGCATGCGTTGAAATTTGGTGAGGGATAAAGAGAAGGGTCGATGAGGTTGAGTTTGGCTGGGTTTGCAAAGATTGGAGTTTGGAGGAGTCGCCACGTGTGCTCTTCTGATGGTGTGAGAAGCACGTTGGCTGAGGGGACTTCCCTGCTGGAGAGGCGGTAATGCATTGTGAGACCATGCTGTGTATGGTGAATCTGGCACCATAGTAGGGAACCGTGCTTGCACTGTCTCGCATAGCAAGCCCTCGAGCCATACTGTAAGCGACCTCCTTGCCCTCCGGGACAGCGTGTGCCAGCGTTCGTACGAGTTGTAGTGGGGATTGTAGTTGGTGCTGTTGCATAATTTTGGTTGCTTGCGGCGATAAATAGGCCTGTCACAAAATTCTGGATGCCCGTGTTAGATTCAGAGTTTATGGTCGTGTGGCTTAATCTTTGCACGAGCGCGAGCGCTCTAGCCACTTTTTCGGAAGTTGTAGTTTGAAGGAGTGAAATGTTAAAGAGTTGAGGGGTTTTTTCATGGTCATTGACTATTAACGCGATAGAGTTTATATGGCTCATTTTTCGATTTCCCCGTCCTTGCTAGCTGTCTGCTATCAGCCGTGCTCATTAAGCGTCCACGGAAATACGCAATCGCTGCCACCCGGAAGCTACGGCTGAGGCAGCGAGATGCGGGTGTTCGCCTAAATCTGGAATATGGCACAACAGCTTCTGAAGTGTGGAAAGGAGGACAATAAGACTACGGCGGAGATCGAAGAAAGGACACGGGTTTCCAACAGATGCCGCACCTACGCAGTAAAGATCGTTCTACGTCAAGCCCGTGATAGCATGCTCGGCATGAACAGTGGCCAGTCGTGCCCAAACGTGGAGCCGTAACACCAAAGCACCTCTCCACCGGAAGATAAAAATGTACATTTTGGGTAGTTCTTGTGCCCAAGGCACACCCGGGCTACGAGGCGCGCAGTAGTGAAGTGCTTCAGATTAATTTTGACCCCCTAGGGATCTTTAACGTGCACTGAAACATCGGCACACTGGCGTTTTATTTTCCTCCTCCATCAGTGTTGCTACCGCGGCCAGGAATGGGACCCGCGCCCTTGGGCTCAGTAGCGCAATGCCTTACCCAGTGAGCCACCGCGGTGTGTTTTCCACCGTAACTGATGCCGGACCCAGCATTGAGTCATCATACTAAAACAGGAGGCAAAGGATGAACGCCCGTCACTTAGAAATCAAGGAAAGCATACAATATGAGCAGAAACCAACCGAAATAAAACCCAATGTATAGCATCTAGTACATGAATTTCCCAACTATTTTCGATGTTCCCGCGGTTCTGTTTCCGGCGCAAGCTGTGTTTGACAAACGACGCAAAGCACCACGGGGCAAAGTTAAGCCTCCCTGAAAATAGGTATGGATACCCTCCTAGAGAACACTCACGTAAGAATGCTCGGCGTGCCCTATAGTCAAGCGGCAGGGCGGGTCTCACAGTCACCAATAAAGAAAGGGAAAATCTTTAACCACGTGCCGACATTATGAAACGCCTAACCAAGATAAAAGCAAGAATGAGAGAGTAAACGATAAGAGTCATGAAGCCCTTCATTACAAGGCGGATTTTACTGAGCCCACCGTAGCATTGTAACTTACCTGCAGCGGAGAAGATGAGGTGAACGCCATCATCAGGGCATGTCACCCGTTTCCTTAAATTAGGGTGCACTGCCAGAAGATATGGGGAGTCGACTCATGAGAGCCAACAAACCCCACCGAATCCACAGGGCACAGGTGACAACGGGGGTGGCCGTCTGATGTGCGGCTTTCGCCGAACAGAGCGGCAAGAATGAGCAAGAGCCTTGAACGGAAAACAGCACAAAGACTTATATTCAGACAGGCAAGTTACAAACACAAGCACGAGGTAACGGATCGATAATTACAGGCAACTTAGATGGAATTCAAACACAAGAAACAGTCCAATTCGACAAAATGATACAAACAGGAGCGTTAACAAATGAATATTACGAATCGGAGCAGTTAACTAAAAGAAAATGAACAGTTCGATGCATATGAGAGACAGAGTCCCAGCATATTCACCGACCGGGCCGGACGATGCACCGCTGTCGGAGGCGATTCGGCTACCTGGGAAGCATGGCTTCGCTGTAGGCCAGGCCGTCCGAGACGATCACGGTGATTCGAGGCCCGGGAGTACGTTGGAGTCCTCCAGGGCGCGGGTCGCCGATGGTGTGATGTACAAACTGGCAGGTGCCGTTGTCAATCACGACGTCCAAACGTAGCTGGTTTGTTCCGCCGCGGCTTCTCTTTTTATAGGCGCGCCGGCGCGCCGGCGCGGAGAGGGAGAGCACACACAGCGCGCCCGCCGCCGTCAGCGAATAACTTCACTCTTCTCCCTTCTAGAATCTTCGACGCTCTTTAGAGCTGGCAAGGCCACGCGCACCTCCTCGAAAGTACTGGAAGCTTCGACGAAACCCGAGCGGCGAAGGTTTTATTTTTGTTGTTTTCTTGCCGGCGAGCCGGCGGGTGATCATGTTACCGTCTCTTCGTTCGAGAAACTTCCAGCCTTGTCTCGGGCGAATAGAACCGAATGGAATGAATCGGACGACTGTAAGAAGAATTAGGCGCTGTACAATAAAATGAAAAATTTATAAGGTACTTTTAGACGTCGTACGCTCGAGTTTGTGACAGGGCAGCATATGAAGCAGCCCTCCACCTGGCAATTTTTAGCGTGAGACAAACTGACAGCCGGTGGGCGAGCAGCGTGCCAGAATGGACAGACAGAGACTGGTCTAAAAGAAGGGGGAGGCCTTTATATGTAAGGAGGGACGAAGTAAGAAAATTCGGAGGAAAAGAATAAATTTGGGCAGTGCCGCATACGAACGGGTGAAGTCCTTCGTCCTGCCGTAGACCTGAACGGTCTATTGATGATGGTGACACTGAATAGGTCCGCAAATTGTGAAATTGTGTCTTTAAAACATATTTGAAGAAACCGGACAAACCGCTTACCTAGCACCAAGGGCGTGGATCGGAAAACGAAATAACGAAATCGGCAGGGTCATCGTATGGAAGACAGGACCGTCCCCCCACCCCGCAACAAAGATCTCCACTTTGTCTCTCTCTCTTTTTCCAAAAAAAGCAAAAATGTTCAGACTGGCAAAGAATTTGGAAAATAAACACATTAAAACACTTACACTGCTACCTTCTCCTCACACGGACCAAAACCTCGCAGCCGCATCTTTTCACGTTCACATCTTTAGCCACAGAAGCATGGCGGGCCTCAGTCTCTTCTGACACATGGCGATTAACCACCCTACCTGGTAGTCCTTCTCTCTTCGCTGGCCTTCAGTTCTCGTGAAGCTCGTCTTATTAACGTTCTCGTCTTGTTTGCGTTCCTTTGTTCGCTTTAGTTTCTTAGTCTTTTGAGCGAAGCAATTCATCAAGCAGATGTGTAACACACGCCACAACTTCCCCAGAATCCCAGGATCTGCGTGGCTGGGGCGACGCTGTTGTACTCGCATGCCGCCACGCTCACCTGTTACGCGTGGAACGTATTACTCTATTTTTTAGTTCACCGCCGTCGACGTGACGAGGGAGCGTGGATGTAAAACACTCGGCTACTTCTGTGGAGACCAGGGTTATAATCCCCCGCGAACTCGAATGTTTTTTGACTAGTCTTTACAGCGGCGGCCATTTCCTGCACCTACCAACAACGACGTTCTTTCTCAGAATGGGGCCCTTAACTCTCTCGCCCTAAAGGGGCCATGCAGAGAAAATAAAGTTTGTTTCATTCGAAAGATTTGGTGTTTTACAGTCACCCAGTGCTTCTCCGGCAGCAAGTGATGCTTTATTCACTGAGATATTAATCAACTTAAGATAAATATTTATTGTCCCACCAAATCGCAGGTTTCGTGATGTCTGCCATCCTGTCACAAGGCGGGTTTTCAAGCGAACGTCAAGTGCGCTGTTCAGTCTGCAGCGGACTGCATAGCCTTGTTTACCGTTAGTCCTCCTAGATGGCGCCAACATACTGCTCCACACCGCTATTCGCCTTTGCCTTGTTTTGGACCGTATTCACACTTGCCTTGTTTTTGTTACGGTAGGTAGTAATCGTTTCGTGAAACATGGTGTATGTTTGACAAATAGGGTCACGTAAGGCAATGTCGGTTACGTCAATCGGCCAGTGTCGCCTGAGACAACTCCAAAGCGCCGCTCTGCAGTGAAGCTATAACAAGCATAGTGCGCGCAGTACCAACAGCAGTACTCATTTCTGTATTTTCTATGTTTACGTGTGCTTTCGTAACTTCAGTTGTTTCCCCCCACCATTCTTGCTGGTATTAAATGGATATAAATTACACTTAAGCGGAAGTACGTTCTGCAAGCTTATAACACCTACCTAACTTGCGCTTGCTTTTGCCGGCCTCAGCCAATCGCCCGGCTGTGCATATGGCGTCATATGTTCTAGTGCGGGAAACGAGCTAGTGAGTCGCATGGCCATCCCCTTTTTATGGCGCAGCCATCTGGCGCCCGTTACTGGGCTAAGCGGCATCGCCGTCGTCGTTGCAACAGGGTGAACGATGGCAAGACCGAAGAGTGAAAGTAAGCAAAGTAGGAGACTATTGCCGAATCGTTAGGGGAAGGCGGTTCACCGTGGCGGATTCATCATCATCATCATCATCATCATCATCATCACCAGCCTGTCTACGCCCACTGCAGGGCAAAGGCCTCTCCCATTATTCTCCAATTACCTCGGTCCTGTGCCAACTGTGACCAATTTATCCCCGCAAACTTCTTGATCTCATCTGCCCATCTAACTTTCTGCCGCCCCCTGCAGCGCTTGCCTTCTCTAGGGATCCACTCTGTTACCCTTAATGACCAGCGGTTATCTTGCCTTCGCATTACATGCCCTGCCCAAGTCCATTTCTTCTTCTTAATTTCTACTAATATGTCTTTAACACCAGTTTGCTCCCTGACCCACTCCGCTCTCTTCTTGTCCCTTAATGTTACACCTATCATTTTCCGCTCCATTGCCCGCTGAGTCGTTCTCAATTTAAGTTGAACCCTCTTAGTGAGCCTCCAAGTTTCTGCCCCGTAGGTGAGTACCGGTAAGATGCAGCTGTCATACACTTTCTTCTTCAACGACAATGGTAGGTTGCTATTCATTATCTGATAATGTCTGCCATATGCACCCCACCCCATTCTGATCCTTCTAATTATCTCTGCCTCATGGTTGGGATCTGGGGTCACAACTTGGCCTAAGTATATATATTCGCTTACCACTTCCACTGCCTCGCCATCTATCTCAAACTGCTGTGCTGTCCCGAGGCTATTGATCATTACTTTAGTTTTCTGCATATTAATTTTCAGGCCCACGGTTCTACTCTGTTCGCCCAGTGCGGAAAGCATGCTTTGCAATTCGTCCCCCGAGTTACTTAGCAAGGCAACGTCATCAGCAAATCTGAGGTTACTGAGGTATTCTCCATTAACCCTTACTCCCACCTGTTCCCAATCCAACGTTCTGAATACTTCTTGTAAGCATGCTGTGAATAACATTGGAGAGATTGTGTCTCCTTGTCTGACACCCTTCCTTATAGGTATTTTACTGCTCTCCTTATGGAGGATGATGGTAGCTGTAGACCCATTATAGATATCCTCTAGTATTCTTACATAATGCTCATCTACCCCCTGGTTCCGTAATGCCTGAATGACTGCTAGGGTTTCGACCGAGTCAAATGCTTTCTCATAATCTATGAAGGCTATATAGATGCTTCTCCGGAAGTGGGGGGGGGGGGGGGGGGGAGGGGGCGGGTCAGTATGCTGAGCCCGCACGAGACGATCGTCTGCGCAACGCTAGGCGAAAACGTTAAGGGGAGCGTGCGCGTGACAACGACGGGCGTTAGCTTCCTAAGACGCAGTTCGCGGTCCCTTCCTTAGAAGCACTTCGTGCCGCCGACGCAGAGGCTCCCTATCGCTGCCGTCGAGAGAACTCAAGAGTGAGTTCTTCGTCAGCGCACTGCAGCATTCGGGATTGAGTGCTGAACTGCGAGTGAAACAACCGGTCGTATGCTCCGTCAGTCGCTGCAGCTGAACGAGCAGCCCGAGCGGAGGCTGAGCACCGCCGACGGCAGAACCCAGAGTAAGTGCTGAACAATGAGCGAAGCAACCGGTGCTTGTGCTTCGTCAGCCGCTGCAAATAAAAGTGTTCTGTAACCTTACATATATGTCTGTATGAAATTCTTTGTGCCAACGTATTTTGCACAGTCAAAACAGCTAAACAGCTGCGCCCAAATTTCGCATTAGGAGTATCGTAATCGCCAGGCAATTTTTTTCTAATGATTTAGCTTATTTTACAGAAATTTATTTTAAAAGTGGTGTCAGTACGATTCCAACGGGGCAGTATTTCTAATAAACCAAACGTGTGTTTTGTCTGCATGGCCTTTTTAAGGAAGTCTGATACTCGTTTAAGACGCAAAAAGGCTGGCCATAAAAAACTTCAGGGGTTTGGTTTTCTACGAGAGATTGGAGTTCGCGCAAGCTGAACGCTGCTGGCGCACTAGCAAACAGGCAAGTGCCTTTGTGCTACGCCTTGGTAAGGCTCTTCCTTGCCTTGCGTGAGAAGAAAAGAGCCACAAAGACGTTTGGTCACAACTATTAAACAGGCGACCCATGGAAAATACTAGCCTAATAAAACCGATTCTTTTACAGCTCATGCCAACTAGTGGTTGGTCACGAGTAAGGATTTCACGTGATTTGACGTATTTCATGAAATGAAAATGTCCTTTAGTCCTCTCCTTAAATGGGTTTCTCCCTCTATGGCCTAATTTCCAAAAATTTCTGGTTAGCGGCCACCGGGCATACCTCGGTTACGACTGCGCATGCCTCGCAGGTTCTCCATTATCTTCGCTCTTCTAAAAACTAAAACTATATTCCAGGTTCATTTGCCGAAACTACAGGGCCACGGGGAATGCCGTATGGGGAGCTCTGGATTAATTTCATCCCCCGTTAACTTTAACGTGCGCCGACATCTCGATGCACGGGCGTTTAGTTTTTCGTCTCCATTGGAAAACCGGTCGTCGCTGCCGGGATGAAATGCAGGACCCTGGGATGAGAAGTACACCCCCTTGTCCTCTGAGCCACCACAGCGGTTCGTACTTTTCACCATCCAGTCCTCTTGTAAATGGCCCAAGGTATCAACTACGCCCCACTTACTCAGGCTGTAGATTCAGGTTGAAATAGAAAACCTGAAAAGAGATTTCTGGGGTCGCCTTCGGCAGCACTGCTTAAGATAGGAGACCGAAACGGACACGAAACCGTTTAATGAAAAGCTAACGAGGCATGCTGGCTCTGTACTCGTCTGATTACTTTAGATTGCGCTCGAAAGGAATAATTGTGAACTGCGCATGAAAAAAGACCAAGAGAAAAGGCTACGGAAGCCCGATAGCGTGCGCATACGGCGATGAAAATGGATGCAAAGGGCGAACGATAACTAAAATGCTTCGTCCAGTGCAGAAGCTTTCACGAAGCCCAGTTGATTGATTGTGGGGTGTAACGCGCCGACGCAACGCAGGCGATGAGGCGCGCCTTAGTGGAGGGTTCAGGATTAATTTTGACCCCATGGGGATCTTTAACGTGCGGCAAAATCTCGTGCACACGAGCATTTTTGCTTTTCGCCTCTGTCAGAAAAGCGGCCGCCGCTGCCGGGAATCGAACCCGCGTCGTCATGCTCAGCAGCACAACGTCTTTGCTACTCAGCCACCACGGCGGCTTTACGAAGCCCAAGCGCACCCTCTTATACTCCAACCTATACAGCCATGGCCATACGAAAAGCTTAGAGTGCAACCTGAAGCCTCTTTTCACAACATCTGAAACACTTTTATGATATTGCCGACACTCGCGTCGTCACCTTATATCCCGTGGCCACAAAATAACGGAGCCAGGTGTTACGGTCCTCCGCACATTAAGTGACATATAAAAACTGGTCAACAGAGTCTACTCAGTGTCCGAGGTTATAAGTACAGGAATTCTTTGTGTACTTGTGTGAGTAGAAGTAAGGAGGGAATATTGCCGCCATCTGTCCACTTCTTCTCAGTTCCAGCAATAAAAGCATTGGGTAGCCGCCCTATAACAATCACGTACAGCATACTAAAAAAAAAAAAAACCGCCGCGGTGACTCAGTGGCTAAGGCGTTGCGCTGCTGAGCACGAGGTCGCGGGTTCGATTCCCGGCCGCGGCGGCCGCTTTTCTGATGGAGGCGAAAAGCAAAAACGCCCGTGTGTACGAGGTTTCGGCGCACGTTAAAGATCCCCAGGTGGTCAAAATTAATCCGGAGCCCTCCACTACGGCGCGCCTCATCGCCTGCGTTGCGTCGGCGCGTTAAACCCTAGAATCAATCAATCAATCAATCAATCAAGCATACTAAAAAAGCAGTTGAAGGAATCCCAGAGGGCCATTTTGTGCTAGCAATGAGTGAGGCTTCCGCAGTCCTTGCAGGCACGAATGAATGATAGAAACGCCATATCCGTCCCGTCCCTCTGCCGGGCCCTTTTAAAATTCACTCCAGAAAATGAAAGTTAACGGGTTTACTGTACATTGCCACCCCATTCTGCAAACCACAATGCATGGTGAACGTATATTTGCTACCAGTAAAATGAACGCAGTGAACCAAAAGCAAGAAGAAATGAGGTTTTTGCCATGACAGGAAAACTAGACAACAGTAATTTATTTTTTTTAAATTACTTTATGGAGCAACCCAGCAATGTGCAGTCATAAAATGGTCTACAGCAAAGCGCCGACCGCATTAATGCATCGCGCGTGCTTCGAACGTACTCTTCCCAATAAATGCTCCACATTTTTGAGGCTTAGATACATGAGCTGGCATAATTGTTTTAACGCTCCTATAGACTGCCAATCATAGTGGTCAGCTGTGCGTATGTTCTTGCTTCCTGATTTGGCTATAAAGAACGATTTCGGTGCACGAGAGCGCTGACGTCTTTACTGCGCGATTAACTTACGTGATTACAGAACGCATAAATTCTCGTGACGATCGGATGGGAGCCTTTCTATCAGTTCCTTCAGTCTAACACAACAGCGTTTTCGTACTGCTTCCCAACAAGCATGGCGCGTAGCGACCGCCGCATTCCTTATGAAGTTTGGTGTAATGTTCTTGAGTACCTGGACGCCGAGTCGCTCCTCTCCGTCGAAGGGAGCTGCCTGCTGTCATGGAGTGTTTTTTCAGAACGGAAGCTGCGTCGGCGTATCACCCTGAACCCACGCTCGGACGCAGCTGAACTGAAGGTCTTCATTGCCCATTTTCCTTCGGCCGATGTTGAAGTTCTGCACCTCACGAACTGCATCTTCGCGTGCCCAGTGAAGCTGCTGGAAAGCATCTGTGACTGCAGACTACTAACAGAACTTTACTGCGTGAACTGCCGGTTGGACCTGAGGTGTCTTTTCTATATCATCACCGGACTACTGCCTGCTCTATCACGAATTGAGTACTCAATCTTCAGCGACGGCAAGTACACTGCAAATGTCGACTTCATGACCTGTGGCCGTTTTATAGAGACAAATGTGCGCTGCATGTACGTGGAGGTCACGGCAAGCGAAAGAAGCTACCTGCTCCTGCTGCGGATTTTGCGCTCTTGCCCCCGCCTGGAAGAACTGCACGTCCACAACCTTGGCATAAACCAGCTGATGTCAATTGAGTATTTCTTCCAGGTGATCTACAGCCAAAGGATTATTCGTACCTTCACGCATACGAGTCGAAAGCCGGACCTACAAATGATGTCCCTGCTGTACGCTCAGAGATGGCACGGCCAGCACCCATCCAGTGATCACTCTCTCAGTGCTCTACTTTGTGGCAACGTGGCTTACTGGATACATCCTGCCACTTATTCCAACTGTCTCTACCTGTCGGAAGTCGTCGCGGCGCCCGAACTGTCGTATCGGAATCTACAACAAGCGGTGCTTAGCATTGAGGTCCACGATGCCACTCCGCTAGCGCTGGCGCAAGCAGCGCATCAGCCCCTGTGGGGTCACCTAGAGGCTCTGACGGTTCTTTTGGTGCCTGCACACGTTCTATGCTACTCCCGATCACCCTACTTCGGGTCAGCGTACTTTGCACCCCTGCGCGAGTTGCTTCGAGCTTGCAAGGTGTTGACAGAGCTTAATGTTAGCTCCGTTCATTTCACCGCTGAAGTAGACTTTGGCCAGATTTTGGCTGCCGCGGAGATCAGTCAGCTGCGTGCCCTTTCACTGGCTCCCTGCGCCATGCAGTCACCGGCGTCGCTGCACAAGCTGGCTGTGTCGTGCCCAAGACTAGAAGAGCTTGACGTGCATGGTTTCCATGAAATGTTTGGTCTACTTTGCTCAATTTGCTACGAACCTTTCACCGCAGTCAACGCAGAGACCATGCGAATTCTGCATGAAGAAACGCGACTCGACGGTCTGACCGTGGTCGCATACGGATTGTGCTCGCTGGATTTTTTGGTCAACTGCAGAGTAGCCCGGCTTCAAATTTATTGGCGTGGAGAAGAGCGGCGGTGCACCGGTCACCGATCGCTGGGTCAACTGGTGGGCGCAAACCAACACTTGCGTTCCCTAACGATCTCCTGTCCCCATTTCACCATGAAGAAGTTATGCACAGAGCTATACCTGGGACAACTGCGTTCATTGCAAAGCATGTGCGCCGTGTCAAGCGTCTGGGAGAAGCTAGAGTCTACCGAACGGTTAGTCCTCCACTTCGCAAGATGTCACCCGTCTTTGGAGACTCTGCACGCTCATTACTTCGACGAAAGAGGATCGTACGAGGGAATCACATGGATGCGAAGAAGGGGTGGCAAAGTCCACGGTGGACCGCAAGGACAGCCGGAAGATGCCCTCCTTTTGGACGCCCACTGCACGCTCGACTGCTCTATGTCCACGTACATCGGGCTAGCAAAACCTCGCTGTCAAATGGGCGGAGTAAGGTACTGACACCACTCGCACCGTTGGTTGTGACAGCGCTTATACGGGCGAGCTATTCCTGGGAACAGACTTCCTGCTGTTCCAAGAAATGTCACGTTCTTACTCCCGCTGAGCATACTGCTGAAGCAGTTTCGCTGTGCGCTTGCCGCCTCGTTGGAGCTGCAATTACCATCAATTAATGCAAATAAAATGCGTTGACACTCGCAGTTTCAGTTTCTATGTTTGATTCTATCATTCGGTAGCGGTTAATGGCTGTTCGATTAACGTAAACACTTTAATCCGTAAAAAAAAAAAAAAAAAAAAACCCAGCTCCGTCAAGAAAACAAAAAAACGTCCTGGCTTGTAGCCCGCCCTCTCTTTCGGCGATACGCTCTAACAGATGCGACCTGTTTGACCTTAACCACATCAATTGCTGCCCTCCAAAGCCTGCTACGCCACGGCGGAACTTTGCGCATGGGTAACACCACGGCCGCAATTGTATGTCGAATGCTATTTTCAGCACCTTCTTCTGTGTGCGTGCATCATTTTGTGGGAGGCGTAGCCGCAAAAATCAATTTAAACGTGCGCTCTAGACCGACTTATCATTTTAAACAAGTGAAATCTTTTGCAGCTCAAATCAACCAAGGCGGTCTGCTACAGAATGCGACTTTTTGCCGAACGAATTCAGCACGTCCCGTGCTATTGCGCTTTCAGTGCGTAATTTATAATTTGTGACCTCACGGACGTTGATTCACTGTATGCGCAAACACTCTTATCTGAAGCCAGCTTGGCGACGCTTGTTTTACACACGTGGTGGGATAAAGCAACTGAAAAAAATGTGCGCCAATTCACCCTGTGAATGTGGTCGGGAAGCAAAGCTGTAAACGACACTCCCAACATTTGCCCATGCGACGTGACTGGACTTCACACACGTGGCTATACAAAGAGTGAAACCAGGGATTCTTCCAGCCGTTACTTGGAATTCGCGGGGGGGGGGGGGGGGGGGGCTTCCCGAACGCAGCAGCCTCGGCCACGGCCGGGCTAGAGCGGTGGGCGCCGCCCGTCTAGCCCGGCCGTGAGTCGGCAGAAAGAAAACGGAGTGGAGCGTCCTTAGAAGGGTGAATAGAAGGGAGGCTACTCCGTCATCTCGCTCCCTGCCTCCCCGTCACTCTTGTTTCATGTGTCGCCTCCAAAGCGCCCTCCCCTCCACAGCCGCTGAATGAGAACCAGCGTCTGTAACCCCGGGCCCTGTTCTCGACTGCACAAATTCCCGGGAAATCTGGGAACTTGCCGGAAGTCTTTTCTGATTGGATTTCAATTTTGGTCACTAGCTTCCGGTTGACAAAGCGGTTTTGTGTGCTGTCGTCATTTTGACGTTTTATGACGTTTACGGGGACCAGTTCTAAAGTTTGCCTTATTTCTGTTTACTGAAAGCGCATAATTCTTCGCCGGCAATGAAAAACCAGACTAAGAGCACTAGACATGAAAACGTAGGCCTGTCTTTGCTATTCAACAACAATAATGCCTGTCATACACGCCCTCTCTGTGATTGGCTGAGAAGGCATGACGTAATTTAAACAGTTGGCGGGAACGACACGTCATGCATTGGCTACTTCAGCCTGCGTAAAAGTGACGTAATGTTACGTAACAGCTTGAAAATGGCGGCTAATTTTGTCGCAAAATAATGGCAAAATAGGGGAAAAAATTGCCCCGGCTTTCGGCGCCGCTAAATGTCCGCGAATTTGCAGCTTGCGCAGTTTCGCATGCACGCTGTTTAAAGCATGTTTCCTGCCGCAACAAATTATAGTTTCAACTGTTTAGTCAGCTATCATGGAGCATACAAATGACGTGCAGCATTTTGTTTTTATGTTTGGCAATAAAATAAAAACTATTTGTTTGGCGTAACCGAGCATAAGAGGGCAGTACAAGCCTCTCCATGACAAAGAGAACCCAATGCATGGCATTTGTCCACACTCGTCCTAGTAAGCTGTTGGGTCACATGATCGAACTCAAGAGAAAAATAACAAAGAAAAGTGACTATTTGGTCCATTACAGCGTCGATTGAAGTCGAGATTGACGAATGAGTGAATAGGCGACATCGGGCGCTCTGCGGTTATCAGCCGTAGCGCTTCGCTGCTCTTATGTGTCATACAAGCGATGGTCGGGGCCGTCTTTTTCTGTAATCACGCCATAAACTTGTAACATGCAGCTGGCGATGGCGTGGCGGCGGTGGCGGCAGGGAAGGTGATAACGCCACAAAGCTTGCATTGAAGCAGAGAGCCCAGCTATGTTACCAAAAGCGATTGAAAGAAATAAATAGATACGGTAAAAAAATTGTGTGATGTTCTTTAGCTCGACATCCGCTTTCGCTCGCTTTTGCATCAACGTTACTCGATCGCCTTATGGTGTTGACGCCAATTTTGACCTCCAGAAATGTGTTTTTATTGTCAGCCTCAGCTACCGTCTTAATTTTTATAGTACATGCCAAGTGTTTTTATATATTTCTTGCGCAATATTTGATACCTTGGCTGCGATCTCTATGAGGGAATCGTCAAATTACACTTCATGTCGTCATACCTATAGGTGCAGCACGTCACTGATTGCTTACGTTGTGCTTACGCAAAAAAAAAAAAAAAAAACATGGCGAATTTCCCGGGAGTTTGGCAGTCGAGAATAGGGCCCCCCGCCTCACACGTGCAGGCATGCGTGATTCCCTCTCGCTGAGGACGGAACCCAGGAAGCTCCGGTGACATCACCAACAAACAAAACACCAAAGTAAAATAAAAGCTACGCAATCAGGAAAGTTTGCAAGTCAGGTTTATCTGCAAACCTACATAGAAATCAATAAAAACTTTTCATTGAATAAAACGTTTAATTTTGCGAGTACCTGTGGACGTCGTTTTCGCAAGTTGTGCCTTCTGTTGAACACTAGATAAAACGATGAAAAACAGGAAAAAAGGAAAACCGAAAGGGAGCTCCGCCCACCATAGTTCCGCTTAATGAGTTAGCGAATTAGCCGCACTTCTTCCCTGCAGCAGCAAATTTCCCTTTGAACGCGCAATTTTTCTTCTTCGGGTTTACTCGTTTCAAAAAGTTCTTCTACAGTGCGAGGGTCCACTTTTTTCCTGACGGAGTAAGGCAGTACGTGGTCAACATTCTGTGGCAATGGAGCGAAAACTATGGGGGGAGGGGGAAGAAGAGCTAACTGCTCTGTGTTAGTGCGCCGAAGTAGTTCCCAATAAACTGGTTTCGATTTCAGTTTCGGTGTGGCAGATAGGCATTTGATACAGTTCATTTCTTCGCATGAGCTCCGTGGTGAGTGCGCTGAACCACGATCACCGAGCATGCAGGCATATTGGCGTCTCCTTCCCCACGCTTCATTTGTTGGCAAACACGAGTCAACGCTTTGACTGGAGAACCCAGACCGACCGACGACAATACGCCTCGAGCTTCGCGATCGCTGCGCCGCCTGCCGCCGCTTCTCCGCGGCGTTGATGGGATGTGCGCTGCGTGGCTGATAGGGGCTCGTGCAGTGTTTTGGTTCCGTTTCGCTTCTTTTCGCCTTTCCGCGCATAAAAAAACTTGTTATGGTGACGTCTATAAGCAAAGAGTACGTTTAGGTCACTTAAAAAGCAGCTGCGTCTTCGTAGAGCACGCGATCGCCTGCAAGAGCTACCCGGGGATGCGGTTCTGCGCGCATCGTCGCCGCTCTTCCGGCCGTCGGCGACGGTAGCAGCATATCACCCCTGTCACCTGCAAATACGTCAGGCACACATGAATTCTACTGTCGTCTCGTTTAGACCTGGTACTGGCACAGTGAGAGGTTGGCTTCATTTTGCAGCGTGGACAAGGAATGCGGCTTCGTTTCGAATACAGACTTCGCAGAAAAATATGTTTCGGGGATGTGATTAGCCAATCCCGGACAATAAGTTATGCCTCTTATAGAATATAAACCATGCGAAAATGTTAAGTATATTCCAAGCCTGTACGTCGTTAAATATGTGCCCACACACGCCTTATAGCAAGAACCAAGGCAATCTAATACGAAGCCACGGAAAAATACATACTGTTCAAGTGCGGAAGAAACATAATCGCTCTACCGGAAATGAAAAAAAAAATTTCCCCGCATTTCCCCGAGGGGAAGAATGTGAAAGTGCGAATGCAGGAGTTGAATTTGCGCGGTTCGGTAATGTTCGCGAAAGAGAGATCACACACACACACACAACTACAAAGAAAGAAAGATGCATTTATTCACAGACACCTATTTGTGTTGTCGTTGTACTTGATTGCTAGAGCGGATCTCAGCTTTGAAATTTCGTGTCAGTACTCCTTTAAGTGGGTGCATTAACCCTTCTCACGCCCGATTCCTGGCCAATCCCCCACGTGGGTATGTGCCATGCACAGACACCTATTTGTGTTGTCGTTGTACTTGATTGCTAGAGCGGATCTCAGCTTTGAAATTTCGTGTCAGTACTCCTTTAAACGGGTGCATTAGCCCTTCTCACGCCCGATTCCTGGCCAATCCCCCACGTGGGTATGTGCCATGTCAGCGGCCAGGCAGCGCGCGCCCATCTCCCCCCGTTGCCAAGGAAGACGAGGAGATTCCTGGCCAATCCCCCACGTGGGTATGTGCCATGTCAGCGGCCAGGCAGCGCGCGCCCATCTCCCCCCGTTGCCAAGGAAGACGAGGAGCGCGCGCACCCGCAGCTGTTGCTATGTGGACGGACGGCGGTCACCGGAATTCAGGGTCGCTTATAAAGTGCATTCGCACTTAAAAAAAAAAAAAACAGTGCAGCTTCTGACATGCTAAGGACGTTCGTCGATACTTAAGCCAGGTAGGGCTCACCAGACTAACTATACGCGAAATGCATTGCTACTTCGCGAGACACAAGGGGGGGGGGGGGGGGGGATGGGGAGGGGGACGCTGTGTACAAATGCGGAGCGGAGTCAAGCAATGAACGTTTTAGTAATCACACACACAGATCTGGCGTTCACTGTCGTTTTGTTTTTCGACTTCAACGAATAGCTTATCGTTCGGCGGACGCATTTTTGGAACTATACAGGGTATGCAGTTCACAAGCGATGAAAGGTGTCGTTGGAAGAATGTGGTATGAGATAAGGCCCTCTGATTTCAGTTTCTCCTTCATTCTGCAGGCTCCCTGTGCCATGTGACGATATTTCGGAGACGCGTTTAGTCGCGGACGCCGATTATTCTAAGCCCGTCTGCACGCTGTTCGCAGAGGATAAATGTAGCAGATGAATGTTTGCGGGCGCTCACCTCACAAGACGACTCTGTCGTGTGCTCATCGCCGAGTATAATTCTGCATTATCCATCGTACTTACGTTGAATATTCCCGAAATTATAACACACTGGCTTGTAAATGGTGGTGATCAATACCTGAGGTATATTATTGGCAAAAGTAACTGGCGTGTTGTCAGGTATGAGTGTTCCGCTGAATATGTAAGCGCACAAAGCTGATTTACATCGCAGTGTATACCCGCAGCATGAACATCTGAGGGACCGGTGGTTACGGAGACACTGCTAGTAAATTCAGGGCAGTGTAACTACAATCAGGTCCATGCATACGCCGGTACGTTCCACGACGCTGGCCTGTGACACACACCTGGCGCTTATACAGACCGAATATACCACACTACGGAGACACTGCTAGAAACATTTACACTGTCGTAAAAACTCCCCATTTGCGAACAGAGTGACTGCTCCACATAAACATGGATTTCCAACGCCCGCTAAATGCGAAATATCAGTCGTGAAGATGCCGCAAAAGCAGCGGCGACAGTGGGGAGCTTGACGGGGACTCCCGCGCCTGCGGGAGTCTCCTGCCCCTCTCCTCTGTCGCTGTTGCTTTTGGAGCTCGTTCAAGACTGCGATTTACCGTTTGTACGCGTTCGAAATAGAGAATAATGTGAAGCAGGCACTCTGTTTGCAAGTGCGGTGTGTTTACGAGAGTATAAACGTTTATGACGCGATCTTAGTGTGGTACATTCGGTCTGTATGAGCGCCAGGTTGGTGTCAAGGCAGGCGTCCCGAAGCCGGCATGCATGCAGCTGATTGCAATTCTGCTTCCCTGAAATTTAGTGGCAGTGTGTCCGTAAGCAGTGTTTCCTCCGATGGTAATGTTGCGGCCATAAACTATGATGTAATTCGGCTTTGTGCGCTTACATAATCTAGCCGAGCCCTCATACCTGACAGCACACAAGTTACGCTTGCCAATATCACGTCTCAGATATTGTTCGCTACCCTGGACAAGCCAATGCGGCATAAATTTCACTAACATTCTACGAAAGAAGTACAATAGATGATGCAAATATACTCTAGAGTCAGCGCACAACGGCAAATTCAATTTTGGGTCGTCTTGTCGCGAGGTGAACGCTCGCTAAGATTCATCTGTTACATTTATCCTCCCCGAGAAGCGCGGAGGCGGGCTTATAGAGTAATCCGCGTCCGCGACTAAACTCTTTTTCGAAACCTCGTCATATAACACAGGGAGACGGCAGAATCAAGCATAAACCGAAATCAGAGGGCCTTATCACATACCAAACTCTTCCAACGAGCTCGTGTGTACGAGATTTCGGCACGCGTTAAGGATCACCAGGTGGTCAAAATTAATCCGGAGCCCTCCATTACGGCGCGCCTCATCGCCTTCGTTGCGTGGGCGCGTTAAACCCTACAATCAATCAATCAAGTCTTCCAACGACACCTGGTATCGCTTGTGAGCTACCCAACCTACCCTGTATTCAAAAAAATGCGTCCGCTGAGTGATCAGCCGTTCGTTAGGCGAAAAATAAACGGAAAGTGAACTCGCAGTTTGTGGGTGTGATTACTAAAACGTTCATTCGTTGATTTCGCTCCGCGTTTGTAAACAACGATAGTTGAGCGTCTTCGCATATAGTTAGTCTGGTGAATACTACCTTGCTTAAACAAACATCTTTAGCATTTCCGAAGCTGCACTGTTTTTTTTTTCATTCCCGTACTGCTATTATATTGTAACGGCTTGCGTCGACACGCTGATGATTTTCTATTCGTTGTCTTGCCAGCTGTCGAGCTTTCTCCGCCTTCTGTACGAAGTCGTCGACATCACCATTGTATTCGTCCTCTTGGACGGGCAGCATAGAATCTAGTGTCGTGGTGACCGTGCGACCGTAAACCAATTGGAAGGTGGTCAGTCCTGTAGTTTCTTGAACTGCCGTGTTGTAGGCGAATGTTACGTAAGCTAGAATGTCATCCCATGTTTTGTGTTCGACGTCGACATACATGGAAAGCATGTCGGCGAGGGTTCTGTTCAATCTCTCGGTCAAGCCGTTGGTCTGCGGGTGGTATGCTGTCGTTCGCCTATGGGTGGTCTTAGCTAGCCTCATGATAGACTGTATGAGATTGGCTGTAAAGGCTGTCGCTCTGTCTGTTATTACGACTTGCGGGGCCCCGTGCCGTAAAACGACGCTGTTCATAAAGAACTCCGCAACCTCAGCTGACGTTGCCCGCACTACAGACGCTGTCTCCGCATGCGCGTAAGGTAGTCTGTCGCTACCACTATCCATCTGTTTCCCTTTGTTGATGTCGGAAATGGGCCAAGAAGGTCCATACCGACTTGCTGGAATGGTGCTGTAGGCGGTTTTATCGGCTGAAGAAGCCCTGCCGGTTTCAAAGGTGGAGTCTTCCTTCTTTGGCACTCACGACAGCTCCTGACGTACTGCTGGACCGTTTGCAAAAGTTTCGGCCAGAAGTACTTTTGCCGAATCCTGGATACTGTACGGCTGACACCCAAATGGCCGGCTGAAGGTTCGTCGTGACAGGCATACAAGATTTCCGCACGCATGGCCGATGGCACAACGAGTAGAAACGCCTCCTTTGTGTTTCCAAAATTGCGTTTGTAAAGCACGCTATTCCGGAGCTTGAAGGAGGCGATGTTGCGGATAAAAGCTAGCGGTATGCGAACTTCAGGACCTTCCAGATGCTGGATAAGGAGTAGCAGCTCTGGGTCAGCTCGTTGCAGTTGGGCCATTTCGGAGGTGCTGACGGCTCCAAGAAACGGTATATCCTCCTCTATTTCTTGACCTGGTGAGTCGACAGGCGCTCGGGACAAGCAGTCGGCATCGTTATGGATGCGTCCGAACTTGTAGACGACCTTCATGTCGTACTCCTGCAGCCGAAGGCTCCATCTAGGAAGGCGCCCAGATGGGTCCTTTAAGTTTGCCAGCCAGCACGAGTGGTGGTCGCTGACGAGCTTAAAAGGCCTACCGTAGAGGTATGGCCGGAACTTGCTGATGGCCCAGACTGCGGCGAGGCATTCTTTCTCGGTTGTGGAGTAATTGGCCTCCGCTCTGGAGAGTGTGCGACTTGCGTACGCTAGGACTCTTTCAGCATCGTCCTGCCACTGCACGAGAACCACGCCGAGACCGACATTACTGGCGTCTGTGTGCACTTCCGTATCCGCATGTTCGTCAAAATGAGCAAGAACCGGAGCTGTTTGTAGTCGGTTTCTCAGGTCGTTGAAAGCGCCTTCTTGCTCTTCTTGCCACACAAATGATTCATCGTCTTTTGTCAGGCGTGTCAAGGGTTCTGCGATGTCCAAAAAATTCTCAACAAAGCGTCTGTAATAAGCAGAGAGTCCCAGGAAACGCCGAACAGCTTTTTTGTCAGCTGGTTTCGGGAAGCCCGCTACAGCCGCCGTCTTCTCAGGGTGTGGGGCCACTCCTTCCGCGCTGATAACGTGGCCAAGAAAACGCAGCTCTTTGTACCCAAAGTGGCACTTTTCTGGCTTTATAGTTAAACCAGCGAAACCAATAGCCTCCAGGACCAGCCGCAGTCTATGTAGGTGTTCTTCGAAGGATGCAGAGAAAACAACGACATCGTCGAGGTACACCAGACATGACTGCCATTTTAACCCGGCTAAGACAGTATCCATCATTCGCTGGGATGTCGCGGGTGCTGAGCAAAGGCTGAAAGGGAGCACTTTAAATTCATACAGTCCATCAGGTGTGACGAACGCCGTTTTCTCGCGGTCTCGCTCATCGACCTCAATCTGCCAGTACCCGCTTTTGAGGTCTAATGACGAGAAATACCTTGCGTTGCGCAGCCGACCCAGGGCGTCGTCTATGCGCGGAAGAGGGTACACGTCTCGTTTGGTCACGCTGTTTAGCTTCCTGTAATCCACACAGAAGCGCAGGGTCTTGTCCTTCTTTTCTACCAGCACCACAGGGGACGCCCACGGACTTTTCGACGGCTGAATTACGTCGTATTGAAGCATTTCCTTTACTTGGCTCCGGATGGCTTCCCTTTCTTTGTAGGACACGCGATATGGGTGCTGGTGCACGGGCTTTGTGGTTTCGTCCACGATGATGCGATGTTTCACGACGGGTGTTTGTCGGACCTTTGACGACGTGGAGAAACAATCGCAGAAGTTCGCCAGGAGGTCTGTGAGCTGCTGCTTGTGGGTCGGTGGCAAATCTGGACAGATGTGCACCAACTTCAAAACGGCCTTGGGATCCGAAGCTTCAGGTCCTCCTGTCTCCACGGTGCACAGATCTGCCAACTGATCGAACTCATGCAGGGAAGCAATGGCAGTTCCTTTTGCAACGTGTTGGACCTCGTTCCCGAAGTTTGTCAGAAGGACGTGTGCGCAACCAACCCGCAGGTGTACAAAGCCTCTTGCTACGCAATTTTTTTTTCCAACAGCAAATTGGTGTTCCCTTCGGCTAGGCGCTCACAATTTGCAGATGCGTCTCCCCTTACGAAGACCACGACACTGCTTCGCGGCGGTACAGTGACATCGTCGTCAACCACCCGGAGGGCACATACTTCTGCAGGGTCATTCGTGGCGATGGCGCCTCTCGTCGAGAACGTCACTGTGGATTTCTGCAGGTCGATGACAGCTTCATTCGCTCGTAGGAAGTCCATACCCAGTTTAACATCTCTTGAACATTGTGGAAGTACGACGAATTCGCCGACGTAACAGTAGCCCCGGATGCCAACCCTAGCTGTGCTGCGGCATGTTGGAGCAATCATATGCCCTCCCGCTGTGCGAACGTGAGGCCCTGTCCACTGCGTCAGTACTTTCTTGAGCTACTGCGCCAGGTTGCTGCTAATAACTGAGTAGTCCGCCCCTGTATCAATAAGCGCAGTAACGTCGCAGTCGTCGATCGTCACAGCCATGTCGGAGGTGGCTGCTTGTTCAGAACTGGCCGGCGGTGTCTGTTCAGCGGAATGTCGTCGAGAGCAGGTTGGAGGATGTTCGCTAGAAGCCCGTTCAGCGACCGCACCTCCAGAGGTCGCTGATCTTAGTTTTCCCGTCGCGGGCTGGGCGAGCGACGCCCAGGTGAGCTGTATAGGCGATGAGGGCTCGGAGACCGGTAACGGAACGACGACGCTGATCCGACGTACTGACGTTTGGAGACAGGGCAAGGTGGCCGCCTGGAGAGATACTCTCTGATTTCGCTGGGACGCTCACCGTTCCTGGGGCAAGGAGCACCAGGATGAAAACCGCGAAGGCCGGCATGGTGATACGGGCACACCCTGTAGAGATGGCCGGGCTCTCCACAGTGGTAACACAGTGGAGTGCGATCCGGTGCACGCCATACATCCGTCTTGCGAAGTGTGTCCTGGTACGCAAGTTGAGGCCGCCGGAATCCAGGCTGACGGGGACCAACGGCGCCATTTACGTGCGCATAAGGCGGGGTGCACACGGGAGGGGCGCAATCGCAGCAGCACACGCGCTGGGTTGTTGCAGAGCTTGAGCGTATGTAGCGGAGTAGAGCGAAGGCGACTGCAGATTCAGTTCCACGGGTTCTCGTACAGCTTGCCTTACTTCCCCTCTAACCACTTGAGCGAGAGAGGCACACGCTGGTGAAGCCGTAGGCACTTGGGACATACGGAGTTCTTCCCGCACAACAGAACGAATTAGCTCCCGTAGGGCATCCTGGCTGGTGGCCAATGTAGCAGGCAGCACATCCGCTGCTGTGCAGCTGAAATTGCGGTCATACTGTCTGGCGCGCTGCTCCAGTGTCCTCTCCATTGCTGTGGCTTCTGCCATAAATTTTGCGACGGTATGCGGAGCGTGGCGTACAAGCCCGGCAAAGAGCTCCTGTTTCACACCTCGCATGAGGTGTCGCAGCTTCTTGTCTTCAGCCATAGTAGGGTCGGCGCGTGTGAAAAGGCGGAACATGTCCTCGCAGTACATTGCCACGCTCTCATTTTGACGCTGATTTCTGGTGTGAAGCGCAGCTTCGGCCTTTCCCTGCGGTCGCCTCTTGCATAGGCAGCCAGGAACCTATTGCGAAAGTCGTCCCAGGTTGGGAACTCCCTTTCGTGGTTCTCAAACCACGTTCTCGCGTGGTGGTCGATCGAGAAATACACTTCTCGCCGTTTCGGCACTGCATCCCGTCCATTAAAGCACGCGACGCGCTCATAGAGGTCAAGCCAGTCCTCAGCGTCCTCAAAGACATCGCCGTTAAATATTGGCGGCATTCGCGGCTGATGGACGACGAACTGACCTGGGACGGCATAGTCGATCTGCGTCGTAGTTGAGGTCCTGATGTGTGTTCTCGCTGGCCTGGTTGTCGCTGGCAGCAGCCCGAATTCGGGTGAAGCACCTTGGAGTCGACGACTGGTGCGTTGGTGAACAGGAGTCAGCTCCGTGCGAGGCGCTTCGTCTCCAGCAACGCTATCCTCTTGACGCATGCGGGGTCACAACCCGCACCCTCCACCAAAAATGTAGCGTGTGGATAAAATAACGGGGCACTTTTAATTACTGGGCACACGGAGAGTCAAAATGGCGACCCAGCTGGAGCAAGAGGACCGGCAAGAGACCTTCGTCCTTCTCTTCGTCCAGTCCCGTCTCGCGCTAGCATCAGCGGGATTGACCGCGTCGCCACTGTAATAGACACCGCTACAATTATTCCTGACGTGCAGACCATTCATTTTTCCGTGATTTCCTTAACTTATACCTTGGTCCTTGCTATAAGGCGTGATTGGCCTCATATTTAACAACGCACAGCCTTTAAGTGAACTTAACATTTTCGCGTGGCTTATATTCTCATAAAAGGCACGAGTTATTGTCAGCTATTGGGTTATCACATCCCTAAAACATATTCTTTGACGTGACGTACATATTCGAAGCAAAGCCGCATTTGTTGTCTGCGCTGCAAAACGAACCAACCTCTTACAGTGCCAATGTCAGGTCTAAACGAGGCGACAATAAATAGAATTCACGTGTGCTGACGTGTTCGAAGGTGACAGTGGCGATGCTGCCGTCGCCGACGCCTGCAAGAGCGGCCAAGAAGCGCGCAGAACCACCTCCCCGGGTAGCTCTTGTTGGCGTTAGAGCGCTCTACCAAGACGCAGCTATTTTTTAAGTACCCTAAAGGTGCAATTTGCTTGCAGACATCACCATAACAAGTTGTAAAGAGAACCAAAATACTGCATGACCACCTATCAGCCACGCAGCGCTAATCCCGCAAACGCCGCGGAGAAGCGGTAGCAGGCGGCGCAGCGATCGCGAAGCTCGAGGCGTATACCGCCCAACACTGTACCGTTCAAAAGTGAAGTGAATTTTGTCAGAGCTGCAGTTCTGACGGCATGCGCTGATTTGTGAACTTTTCTGGAGCTCAAAACTTGGCAGCATCACCGATATGTATAGCGTACTTACATAGCACGGGCGCGGTACACCGAAAGAGCAGCGTGCACAAACACTTACGTACATGCTCGCTTACTCGGACAAAGCGGCTAACCGAACGGATTGCGGTAACCGCGGAGCCCCAGTTGGATCAGTCGCACTTGGGCGTACACTTTGCAAACCACTCGCTTCATCCGTTTGGACAGCGAAGCTGCTTGAAAATGCTATGCGGAGAATGAAGTGGCGAGCTGCCGAAAGCCATCGACAAGGACGCCATGTTTTTTTTTTGTTCGGTAGGGAACCATTGCGATGCCAGCGGCAACAACTTCAACAAAAAAAATCCAAAAATTAAAAATTAATGCTATCTGTTTCATATATGCTGGCTTATAATTTATATAACGTATGACCAGTTTACACTTTTATTTAGTTTTAGCATTTCAAGCAGCTTATGTGACTATTTGTTGTGTAGCGCTCATGCAGTAAGCGTCCCCCGAAATTCCACAATATCTCACGTCTAGCAATTGCATTTCTTAGACGGGAAAGCGTTCGCAGATGTCTGCTCGTGCTGCAGGCCGCTGTGCTTGTTCACCCAGCGCAAAAAAGTGCTTCCTGCTCCCTAGTTTTGCGCTGTAGGGTAAAAGTTCTAGTTGATTTTATTTCCTTCGTACCTATATTGACTCCGCTGACTCTTCTCCCGTCTTAAAGTGGCCTGAGATTTTCCTGCTAGCGTACCAGCCAGCGAAGCGTCGCATGCGCGCTTGTGCAGCGCTTGTGTGGAGTGACCTGGACTTGGAGCTAGATACAGTGTACAAACTAACAAAGTAAAGAAAGGCACATCCCAGACTAAAATCTCAACAGGAATACCGCAAAAACCTAACAGGAAATCCTGTCGTACGACAGAAAACTTTGTTGTGACAACAGAAGTCCTGTCGTTACGACAGACCCATCCGTTGTTACGACACACATTTCTGTCGTAACGACAAAAGTCAATTTTCGCAACGACAAGCATTCCTGTAGTTACAACAGAACTTCCATTTACGCTATTTTTCACAATGGGCAATAACAATCAAAACACGTGCAACTACCGATGGAACATCAGGATCACGACAAGACACGAATTCGGCACGACGGAACATCAAAATCAAGACAGGAATGCGAATCGCGACAGAACACCAGATTCCCGACACGGCAAGACTACGACAAGACGACAGTACGACACGCGAAAATACGACAAAACTACAGAATTTTTTTCTGTCGCCTTTTTCGACGGGGATTCTCCCATTCACAAACATGTCGTGGCTTAGTTTCAACTGAACGAACGAATTGCGACGACCCGTCGGCTGCCGGCGGACTAAACGCTGGGCAGACTAACTCTGCCGGAAGGTCTGCGAGCCGTGCAGTAGCGCAGTCAAGCCAAGTCATCTCTTCCTGGCGTCACACGAAAAGGCCACAGAAAATGGGCGAGGGTGCAGTGAGGAGGACAGCATTTTCGAATTGATTTTTCTACTAAATAAATTCGCGTAAACGCGCTCAGAATTGTCGAAACACGGCCTATGGACTCCGGACTACAATTTGCGCTAGTAATCCCGCAATGTTTACAAATCACATCAGTGTCCCTTTAACAGAAGCTTTTCCTGATAATGCGCTTTCGAAAACCACAAATTGTTGGCGGTCGCGGACGAAGTCTTTCACCCAATTCCTAATCTCCCCACCCTCAATTATGTTTTCCAATTTTGAAATAAGTTTGTTATGACCGACCCGATCGAACGATTTCGATAAATTAAGCAGTATTATATCTGTTTGGGAACAGTTATTACACAAAGGGCAAGGTCGTGAACAACCTCGGTAAGCTGGGTTACAGTTGATAATCCTTTCCCAAAGCCGTGTTGGTGGGGAGATAAAAGGTTGTTATTCTTTAGAAAAAGAGTTAACTGCTTTAAGATTATATGCTCGTGTACCTTGCGTGACGTACTGGTGAGCGATATCGGTCTGAAATTAGAGGGAACTGGTGTATCTCCCGTTTTGTGTATTGGTATTACCTTCGCTACTTTCCAATCGGATGGCAGTTTAGCTGTTTGGAGAGATTTGCGATATATAATACCGAGGTATTTACTGCACCACTCTGCATATTGTAGCAGAAAATGGTTGGCGATATCATCAGGACCATCGCGGACGATGATGATGACGGCGACGACGTTCTGTGTGCGCAAGCACAGCTATCACATGATCACTTTTCATACTCTTCAGTTCCCAGGTCGACGATAGAACTGGCGCTATAGAACCATAGAGAAAGAAATCTAGAACTGACTTCAAGTGTTCCGCCTGGAGCGCCTTATCTACCCCGCAGTGAGGCATGCATGGTCTCGCAGCCAGCCAGCGCCGAATCGCTACTCATCCTTCACCGTCCCGAGCTACGCCCCAGAGCTGCGCTGCGCTCTCCCACTGTACAGGCGCAGTGCGCGATGTCATCACGTGTCCTCTTATACCACCGCTCATCGTCCCCCCTAGAGCAGCCACTGAAGCAGCTATATACGCTTAGTGACGCTAGTCCCCTTTGGCGCTCACGCTCCGCTTTTAAATGCAGAGCATTTCAGTAACTCACGATGTCACCCGCGTTGACGTCCGTAGTCCGCACCGTCCCCTCCCTACTATATATATAAAAAAAATACTATCCGGCGCCCGGTTTCGATCCCTCGACCCTGCGGGCGGAACGCAATGTACATGGTGCTCTACCCACTGCGCCACAAAGCCGACACAGAATGGGACGCTACGAACGCGCCTTATATCGTTGATACTGCTGACGAGCGCTCTCTCGTCAGCAGTTGCCACAAGTGCAACAACATTAACGTAACGCAAACTACTTAACGTCGTGCGCCCCCGGAAATGCTCTGCATTTGATCGTGCCCCTCGCGAGGGGGATGTTTCACTGCGTTTTCTCTCGGTCGCGGGACCCGTGGCGCCATCTGGCGGAGGCGCGGCACAACTCGTAGCACTTTGAAAAGATGCGGCGCCAGTCAGCTGTGTGTGTGCGTGCCGCACTTGTACAAATGGCGAGTGCATTGGCTGTCCACAGAGCAAAGCATTCGTGCAAGTAAGCCGTTGCAGTCAGTCAGTCATTTTTTTTTTCTCTGCGCCGTGCGGCCGCTAACGGTGGATAAATAACTGGGTTGCGGGGAGCCTCTCCCATTTCCGAGATGATGAGCATGCGCTGTTGTATACCTCACCTTATGCAAGATTGCCTACTGGGGGGTAAACGAACGTCGCAAGAGTGTTTGAACCCCCTTGGGTTCAAGAAATAACTGCATTGTCCTATGCGCCGTTGGGGCTTCTGGTGCTCGGTGTGTATAAAGGGTCTACGACTGGCGCAATATGCCGTTGTCTCTATAAGGTTTTTATTGTTTATTCCCCGCACGGTGCAGCTGCGGCGCGCTCCTCACGTGGGCGGTGGATTTTTAGTTGGTAGTTATTTAACTGATTGAACTTCTTTAATGACTGAAAGGAGTGTGTTGATGAGCCATTTCTCTGTAAAGCGTTGTCTCATACACCCCTGCTGGTATGTGCTACTCTACGGATAGGTAACACTTCTCGATATGCTGGAAAGTACGCGTACGTGCTTCGGAGTATGCGCACAGATTTCTTGTGGTCGACCTTGCATGCTTCAGAAATCAAAGGAAAGAGCTACAGCGAAAAAGATTGATTGATTGATTGTAGGGTTTAACGCGCCGACGCAACGCAGGCGATGAGGCGCGCCGTAGTGGAGGGCTCCGGATTAATTTTGACCACCTGGGGATCTTTAACGTGCGCCGAAATCTCGTACACACGGGCGTTTTTGCTTTTCGCCTCCATCAGAAAAGCGGCCGCCGCGGCCGGGAATCGAACCCGCGACCTCGTGCTCAGCAGCGCAACGCCTTAGCCACTGAGCCACCGCGGCGGGTGCAGCGAAAAAGAGGAGACAGATGACCTCCTCCCGTGCAGAGGCTTCCAGGAAACACGAAAGGACTCACATGGTTCACTTTTACAACCATGGCTGCCTCACAGACGTAAAAATTCAGAGCTCTTCCACAGTCTGAAGTTGGAAGCCAGCGAAGCGGTAGCTATGGTAGGTTTTGGAGTGCCCGGATCATCTCCGCGTGCTTCTCCTTCAAACCGAACACCGATGCTTTTTCAATTCCCGCTCTTCTTTATCTGAGCGAACGACACGCGTTGCGTGTCTTCTCAATTCGCTGCAAATTTCGTCGAAAGACGACAGTCTTCTGCTGCCCCTTCCTCGTAAATCCCTGTCTTGTTTGTCTCCCTCGCCCACCTCTCTTCTCCTCACGTATGACTCCTCTTACGGCAAACATGGAGGAGGTTTGATAAAGTAAATTCCACTTTTTTTTTGCGTTCCACCACTCGCGCGCCATCCATTGTTACTGTTGGACTTCCGTTACTGTTGCTGTTCGTTACTGTTGGACTTCATTACTGCTGGACTTGGAATGCTGCCACGAGGTCTAGGCTCGCACGCGAGCCCTTTTTGTATTTTTTGGTCAAAACATTGTTTTCGAAAGGCATTTTTTATTTGCTCAAATACCATGCACACACCTATTTTCAAATAAAGAGCATGGCTATCGTAGCAGTTATGCATTGGTATTTTGTGACAAATATGCCCAATGTTTACTTTTGCTCAACAATGTTTACAAGTATGGACTATGGTTAAATATTTAGTGGTTTGGAAAGGTTTTGTCTACATAAACTTGTCGTTTAAGAATGTTTGTAACTTTTTAAAGAGGGTTCGGTGGTGTTAAGGAGGAACATTGTTGGTCCACGTACACGGAGGCGCTGTGCTGTAAAAATAAAAATAAAGCAAAAATAGCAAAAAGCTGTGAAAATAAAGCAAAGCTATATGCGTTGGCGACATGCATTGCACTGCCAGATCATTGTGAAAACCATAGCGTGGGGTCGAAGGTTTCTGTGCAAGTAAAATGGGCAAACCTAATCAAGATTGAGTAATAAAACAGCACGGGAAACGGGACTACAGAAAGGGCAGACAGACAGGGCGCTTTTAAGCAATTATCGGAAAACGCGGCAGCATTGGAATTTCCAGTTGATATCGTTCCAGCTAGGAATGCTACATTTATCATTAGGCAGAGATAAAATGTTGGCGCGAAAAAAGCCAGCACTTAATCGCCTCGTGCGGGCTGCGAACAAACACTTCATCCTCAAAGCCACCCATTTTTTTACAACTAAATAAGCTAGCGGCACTACTGTGGTGTAGATTACCTCTTCTTGTGGCCAGTTGTCTATGATTAGCTTTCAGATTTGCTTAGAATCAGAAATGCTATTGGAAAAACACGCCTATAAGGGACGTCAGTACGCAAAGAAAATAAGCTTTTCGGAATCGGCTGGAAGCAGGTTATATTTAGCCCTCTGTGTGTAAAACTGCACAACATTTCTGTGCAGCATCTGAACAAGCATGCCGCCTGGTAACTACTGCCTCCCTGACGAAATTTGGTGCATTATTTTCGAGTACTTGGACGCCGAGTCTCTCCTCGCCATTGAAAGAAGTGATCTACTCTCTTGGAATGTTTTGGCTGAGTGGAAGCTGCGCCGCCGTGTCACCCTGAGCCCGCACTCGGACGCTGCCCAACTGGAAGCCTTCGCGGCACATGTTCGTTCGGATGATGTGGATGTTCTGCGCCTTACGGATTGCCTCGTTATGTGCCCAGTGAGACTGCTTCAGTGCATATCTATCTTCAAACAACTAAAGGAACTGTATTGCGTCAACTGCCAGCTGAGCTCCAGTGCTCTTTTCAAAGTTGTCGCCGAATTTCTGCCTACCTTGGTACGACTTGAATGGTCGTTGTTCGACGAGGCCGCCTCTACCCACGTTGCGGACACTTATACTGGAGGTCGTCTGCCAGTAACCAACGTGCGCCGCATGTACGTGGAAATCGCGGGAGGCCGGGAAAGCTACGCGCCCCTGATGGCTAGCCTGTCCTGCTGCCCACGTCTGGACGAACTGCACGTGCACAACACCGGTGCTAACCAGCTGGTTGCCATCGATGTTTTTTGCAAGTCGACGCACCATCGAGGGCAAATTCGTGCCTTCACGTATACGAGTCGAGAGGTAGATCGACGAACAATGACCCTGCTGTGCACGCTGAGATGGCGCGGCCAACGAACATCAACTGATTGCCGCCTCAGTGCTTTACTTTGCGGCAACGTCACTTACTGTATGCATCCAATTAATTCTTCAAACTGTCTGTGCCTGCCGGAAGTTATGGGGGCTTCCGAGCTGTCGGACCGGAGCCTACAACAAGTGGTACTTTGTGTCAAGATCAAAGACGACGCTCCGACAGCCCTGTCGCAAGCAGCACGTGGGTCCCTGTGGTGCCGCCTAAAAGCTCTGACAATCGCCTTGGTGCCTCCCTATACGATACAGTACATAGGTTCCCCCTATATTGGGCCAGAGTACACTTTCCCACTTACCGCTTTGTTTGCCGCTTGCAGCGTGCTGACAGAGCTCAACCTTAACTTAGTGCATTTCACAGCAGACATAGACTGCTGCGAAATTATTGCTACCGCGGGCAAACGTCAGCTGCGCGCCATTTCACTCGCCCCTTGCGGCATGCAGTCAACGGAGTCGGTGTGCCGGCTGGCTGTGTCGTGCCCGATACTGGAAGAGCTGGACGTGCGCGGTTTCCATGATGTTTTTGGTCTGCCTTGTGATATTTGCCGCTCACCTTTCCAAGGAATCAACGAAGAGACCATGGCGGTACTACACCAAGAGACGAGACTCCACAGTTTGGGACTCCACATTTTCGGTATGCGCTCGTTAGATTTTTTGGTGAACTGCAGAGTGCAACGGCTCCAGGTTTGTTGGTGCGGGAAGGGCAAGCTTTGTTCTGGTCACAGATCGATTGGACAATTGTTGAGTGTGAACCCATACTTGCGTTCACTCACGTTTGCCTGCTCCACTGTCGCCTTAAAAACATGGTGCTCAGAGCTAGACTTGGGAGCGCGAACGTTGCAACGCCTGTGCATCGTTTCGAGCGTACGGGAGGCGCGTGAATCCACCAAACGGGTAGTCCTAGACTTCGCAAGAAGCCATCCATCCTTGGAAATTGTGCATGCACATTACGTAGATGAAGACAGGTTGGAACAGCGGATCACATGGATTCGAAGGTGGCGTGACGACCTTCTTGAACTGGAACTGTCAGATGGCGCGTTTCTTTCCGACGCGCCGTGCATACTCGACTGTTGCCTCTCCACTTTCATCGGACTCAAGAAGCCCCATAACTAAATGGGCGCAATGTGGTACTGACGCGTTACGGACACTAGGGTAATTTGACGAGCTTTTTCTGGGAGCAGAGTTCTGGCTTTTAAAAAAAATCTTGTGTCGCATTCATATTCACGGTCGAAATTCATATTCACGGCTGTCGAAAGTCACATTCATATTCACGGCTGTCGAAAGTCTTTCCCCTTGTGTTTGTCATCTTGCTACCGGTACCATCGTCATCTATAGTTTCAAATAAACTAGATTGCTTACTGGCAGCTTCATTGACACTGGTTTTTTTTTTTTCGGGTAGATCACTGTTTCTTGTGATTTTTTTTTTGTGCGCGTATGGTGGAGTTGCATATGAAAAACGAGACATGCGAATCGGTTCCTTGTGTGCCTGTTCCCGGCGGTTGGAAGGTCTATCGATGATGTGCTGATAAGCTGGGATCTGGTTGACCGCAAACCCGCAGTGCAACTTCTTGTCGATCATACAATAAGGGCAACAGGAGATTACAGAAGCCCTAATTTCAACTCGTCATCTTGGGTAGAAGCTGCCTAATAGGCTCTGTTGTGTCGCGTCCTCCCGGCTGACAAAATGGATGTGCGTGCGTTTGCAATTTCGACGTTTAATGTCGTGTGACGGCAACAGCTCTTAGTTCCGCCTGTCTTTCTTTTTTGGCTCCCCATTGTGTCATATTGATAACTGGCGCTGAAGGAGTGGTTCATGTTTAACACTTCTAAACCTGGTTGTCATGCGCGAAAGCAGACTATGCACACACTCAAAACCAAACATTGAACTACCACTCTGTCGAAACGAGGACAATTGGGAACGCGAAACTTTCCAAAATAAAAGCGAACACCAAACGAACCAGCCAAGAAGCGAGTGGATCCTATTGGTCGCGAGTATGACGTAAGGCTGCACCCTCTTTATGCGTACACCTGTTTCTTATCGGGACGGTTTACTTCACTGCGAATGCGCTCTGTAGTGCTTTACTGATACTGGCATTTCATGGCTTTCCCCAGCGTGCAACATGTTTCTTAGTAAGCATGCAGAGAAAGTTGGCTTTCCTGCACACGACGGGCTTTATAGATAGCGACCGTCCCATAGCAGCCAGCGACAATTCTAGCCAGCGTGCCGAAAAATTGCTTTGTAAGGGCGGCGCACTCTGAAAGGTGGTGCTAAATTTTATCCCCAACCTCACCAGCTTCGCTTCACTCGCAGTGCGACCTGCGACTGCTCGCATAAAATGTAGCGGTCGTACCAATCAATACCGATGGTACCGATCACTACCTATATTAGCGGCCAACATCGACAATTCACGATCCAGTCTAGACCAGCTTCTTAGCGGGGCAAAGTTCAACGTGCACAAGTAAACCACATTTCTGTCATATGTGCCCGCTCAACTGGCATTCTTTATTTTCGAGCTAACGTCATGGTGCTAGGACTGTGGTCCTTCGTGAAGGAGGCTTACCTCGTCAATAGAACTTGAACTTTAGAGACTCTTAATCCCTAACGCCATCCCCTGCTTCCCCAAGCTCACTGGCAGCTCCTTGTGTAATAAATTTATTCATTCATTTATTTTCAAGCATTTCTGTTCAGTTAAACATTCAGGAACTTTATTGACTTTGGCTTTACGTTGAGAAGCTTTCTTTTTGCGTGAAGGTGGTCTATGCACGTGAAAAAGTTCATTTACAGTAAATGCTTGCATTTGTGTGAAGCAGCTCTAACAGGGCCATTCTGGGCGTGGAGGTGCCGGATAATGTTCTTCCAGCGAAGGGAACACTTATTGAGGGCAACCCATGCAACGGATGCGGCGTTTTCACCATAGCTGGAGCTATTCTTTCCGGATTTCCCCAGGGAAGACTTACAAGACCAACAAATGGAAAAGCTGGGTGTGACAATCGTACCCGTTCAATGCCTGCGATATATCTTCGGAATATCTTGTTCAGCCACTGACCCCGTACCGAAGCGATGGAACACGGTGAAAAGAAGCTCCTTTTACCGTGCGGGTACCGGTCTTGCTCAGCTGAACGCAACAAATACCATCGCGTACGATATGTTTACGGAAAGTAAGATTAAAAAATTAGAGCCCTGCCACTCTGTGAAAACGCATGACCTGCGAAGCTGCACGCCCTCCACGGAATGCACGAAACAAAACACGTTTGTTCGTAATATACGACTGAAAATACTTCTGAGTAAATTATCTGAATTAAATTTGGAATGACCCGATCTTTATCCTAGTTGACAAACGGAGAGCTGTCTCTCTGCCTCCCGCGTCGTCGGCGTCTTACTGCTTGTGTAACACGCCAACTCAATCCACTACACCAATGAAGACACCGGACCGGTTGTATTGGGCTGTTTGACGGACACGTTTAAACCTCAGTAAGGGCATGAAACCTTTACCTGCGCGTGCCATTCCCGCCCCCTTTTCCTTTACTCCCGACCCGTGCACGCATAAACCGGAAACCGGTCATGAGGGGGTGCTTCGGAGGGAAAGACACTGTCGAATATGTCGCGCTGAAAGCCTTAATTAAGTTGAATGAGGGATGCTCGCCCACGTCGGCGTCCCAAGGGGGCCAGTTGCTGTTTATTCGATACAGATTCGCAGCTACTCGACCAGCTGGAACTTGAGGCAGCAACGGCGGCGACAGCGGCTTTCTGTTGTTTTCACGCATATTCCCGCTTTTGTTCGGGCTGACGCATCTCCAGTTTCCGCTCTTCTTCCTTCAAGCGAACGACATGCGTCCGTCCCGTAGCGAGTTAAAACCTCGAAAACCCCGAACTTTATTCTAGCGTACACACGTGGGTGTCCCTTTCGCTGCCCAGTGATAGGCATCTTATTGTCTGTGCAAGCCAGTCCATCCCAGACCCAAACCGCTTGATTGTGGAGGGCTGCTGACAGGGAACATTGAGCCATGAGACTCCCGTATTCACCACAACGATGGGTATCTCATCGGGAGTGGCATTAAGTCTGCCTGTGCGTGCATGCCCCCTCCCTCAAGTTCAACCGGCAACTTGTGCACGCCTAAACCGGTGGCCGGGGATGGACGCATAATTAGGCCTGAAATACACCGGCAAAGGGATGGAGAAAGACTTTACTTGTGACCAGACTAAGATCTATTATCATTCTTCCGCCATAATAATCATGACCCGCTGGTCTACGAGGGCCACTGACGCGACAATGTCACTCGGAATGGCTTTCAAGCTAAATAAGAATTATTTGCTCACGCTGGAGTTCCAACGAGGCAAGTTGCTTTCAACCAGCAGGGACCCGAAGCTAGAGGGCGAAATGGAATTTGAGGCGGCAACTGCCGCGGCTACACTCTCGGCAGCTGCGGTGGCAGCATCTTTCGCGCGTTTTACACCCTTTCGCGCTGCTGGTCGCTGTCAGCCCACTGCCCAACTTGTGAAAGGCGCATCGGTGGTGTCGAGGGGTATAACCATCGTGATAACCGTTCTGAAAGACGGGTCGGCGGTGGCGAGGAGGAGCCCCGGAGCGGCGCCGAGTAAATCGGCTTCAACGGAATAAAAAGGGGGGAGGGGTGGTTTTGAGACATACTGCTTCGCATAAAAAAAACTTGCAAGTGATTTTTTAGCCTATATTTTCACGAAAGCGTTTCTTTTGAATAGGTTTGTGGCCGAGCCTTCTGCCGACGTCGACTATAACTTACAATCTCCACATCAGACTCACTGCAGCAACTTTTCCCAAAATCGCTATCCATGCTGCTGCGACAATGCTTCCACAGAAGCCGAAGGCCAACCAGAACAGCGGGTGAATGTTACGATGCGCGCTCATTTTTGTGTTTTTGGTGTCATACTCCTTGCTATAAAACTCGTCGTAAGTCATTGGGAATCGACCGCGCACCGAGTGTTTCTTCCAGTTCTTTTTTGTTTTCTAATACACTATATGAAGCAGCTCGCGCCAAGAGCTTTTTAGTATTTATTTCTTGTGGTCCATGCTATGTAACAAAACTATCTGAACATTTCTTCGTGCTTTGTTCATTTATTTATTAAAATACTCTCAAAGCCCGAAGGCGTTACAGAGAGGAGTGGTTACATTTCATACAATATTAGTTACAGCCGTTTTGAATGATGTAGGATGTGGAATGCTGGCGATGGAGGCGGGGAGGTGGTTCCAGTCGTCGCAGGTCTTGGGAATGAACGAGTGAAAGTAGGGGTTGGCGCGACACTGAGGAACCCCTACCTTGAACCTGTGATCGTTTCGTGCGGAGTTGTAGGATGGAGCAGAAATGAGAGCCTGTTTTAGAATGGGGTTAGTAAAGTAAATCTTATGAAAGAGGCACAAGCGCGCAATTTTCCTTCTAGCAGCGAGGTCACTGAGTTTAAGAGAAGATTTAATTGACGTGATGCTAGCGGTTCGTGAGTAGTTTGTGACAATGAATCGAGCAGCCCGGTTCTGAATGGCTTCCAAGGATGAAGACAACACCAATGATGATTTGGGATGAGGGCCCCAAATCGATGATGCATACTCTAATTTAGATCTAACAAGGGTTTTATATAGCAAGAGTTTTAAAGACACTGGAGCAAGAGCAAAATTACGGCGCAAGAAGCCAAGCATGCGGTTAGCATTATTGGCAACATAATTAATATGTTCATGCCATTGCAGATTAGTGGTAATGTGGACGCCAAGGTACTTATAAGAAGAGACAGAAGATAAATGCACATTGTTAAGTTCGTACGGAAATAGCTCAGAAGGGTTATACTGCTTAACGCCAGAAGAAACTCTCATTATTTTACATTTGTTAACGTTAAGTTGCATCAGCCAATTTTTGCACCAAGAAGATACTGTATTAATGTCACGTTGGATAGAGACGGAATCTTCCGGGTTAGTTATTTGACGATAAATCACGCAATCAGCAGCAAAAAGTCTAATTGTAGAAGAAATAATGTTAGGAAGGTCATTAATGTAAATTAGGAAGAGTAAGGGACCTAACACAGAACCTTGCGGCACCCCAGATGTTATGTGTTGCAACGGTGAGTTACAATTTATCTGTGATTTACAGTCGCAATGAAACCCGTGGAACCCTATGGAAGGCATTAGAAAAGGGGTAGAAGTAAAGGGCTAGCAGCGCGAAAATCGCCCGCCAAAAGCGTCCATGGGCGCTTTTTGCGGACGATAGTCCGATGGGTGCGTGTTCGGTAAATGCCAGCCGGGTGCGTGCTTTCGCAAACCTAGTCAAGGAGGAATTTCGTGTTAAAAATCTCTTGTATAAGCACACCGTCGAGCCAAGAGAAGGCGTGAACTCCCCTCCACCCCCAGCCGCGAGAAAGATTTGACCGATTGATTAATTGATTGATTGTACGGTTTAAGCGCAGACGCTACGCAGGCGATGAGGCGCTCCGTAGTGGAGGGCTCCGGATTCATTTTGACCACCTGGGGAACTTTAACGTGCGCCAAGAGAGAGAAATAATTATTTATTGGAGAGTTTAACTCCAACCCAAACAGGAGCTGGCTACTCCAGGCATTGGAGTATACAAAAGGAACAATAATTGCCCAAAGGAACCACAAGGTTAGATTAAGTACACTGAGACAGCAGCGGCTGAAAGATCGCATGCGCACTCAGTAACTACTTGCTCTGTATAGTACACAAGCACACACACATATATATATATACATGATTCCTTACAGCAATGTAATATAGTCCAAAAAAACCTATATACATCTATTTACAAACAATACAAAATATCCCCGATGCGACACAGATACTTTCGCCAATATAGATACACCCTTGTGTGTTTCCACACCCATTCAAAGGAATGTGAATGTACACGCATTTAATAGCGTTCGCACATCTTCATCACTTGAAAAAGCTCCCTTAAGGCAAGGAAGGCTTTCGTTTGGTTGCGTACATTGTCCCACGGACCAAACAGTTTCGGCAAAGATAGGGGTGTCCGAGATAGCAGGCTAAGCTTGTCACTTAATTTTTTTCCGCTCAGTCGCATATACAGGGCATTTAAGCAGGACCTGACGCACATCTTCAGTTTGGTGTCCACAAACACAGCAGGTGTCATCAGCAAATCGAATACGGTAAAGGAATTTCTTGGTGTAGGCTACGTCAAGACGAAGGCGATGTAATAACGTGTCGATCGAACGACCGAGATGAGACGCACACGGGTATACGCAAGGTACGGGTCCACTTGGTATAACAGCGATGAACGATATTTATCGGTCAACCTGGTTTCCAAAGTAATTTGTGTCCTTAGTTTGTACAAATAATTTTTCACATCGCCTCTAGTAAAAGGCGCGGTGCTACACGTGGAATTTGAATGAGCGGTTGCTGCTAGTTGGTCAGATCGTGAATTTCCACTTATTCCTATGTGCCCGGGAATCCACTGAAATGTTATTCTCTGAGTTTTTAAATGCAGAGCATTTCTTAGCCTCGCCTCTTCCTGCGTCGGACGGCGTCCACAGCTCCGCGTCCGCAGCAGGTGCGCCTCTCCACCTTCCCTCCTCTCTCTCAACAGCAGCTGGCGCGTGCATGTGTCGTAGTCAGCCCGTTCGCTCCGTCGCGGTCTCGGCGTAACACGTGCGTGATAGCAGAGCGGTGGGGCGTGGAAGGGCGCGCGCTGCTTGCGCATGCGCGCTCTCCCCCCCGTACTGCTCTCCCTCTACTGCGCGCGCTGCAAATATAAAGCAGCTAGCGGTCACTCGTGCTTCAGTGACTGCGTTGCTCCTTCCTTTCTTGATTGACGCTCGCTCCCACGTTTACTCGTGTCTGCTCCTCCAGCATCACGGCAGAAGCGATGGAGCAACACTGCCTTCAACCAGTACTGAGGCCCCAATGCTCTGCATTTACTCGTGTTCCCCTCGCGGGAAGGCGTGGGAATTTTTTTCTTATTTCAGTTGCCATCACATCAAAGATGTGTCTTACCAAGAGATTGTGATGACTGTAAGCCGCAATTGGATTTAGGGCTTGAAAAGCCACTTTTGAATCTGTGAGAAGTGCCCATTTAGTCGGTTAAGTCATGGTAGCGATAAATTTGACTGCAAGATAAATTGCGTAAAGCTCTGCAGCCGTCGACGATGGGGGGTGCCAGAGCTTGACCCCCTTATCGATGTGGAGGCTCGGTATTGTGAAAGCTGGCCACGACGAGGAGGTTGTCAACGATCCATCGGTGTATATATGTACATAATCAGCACAACTTTCATGCATGTAATTGAGCGCCAGCTGCCTTGCTGCCACTGTAGATATAGATAATTTTTTGGGCATGCCGGGTATATCAGCACTGGTGTCAATGCAGGGAACAGTCCATGGAGGCAACGCAGTGTTGTGTTGCTATTGAGACACAGGGGGCATAGCAATGACATCACCAAAAGTGATGTGTTGCTATTGAGACTCCAGGGGGCATAGCAATGACATCACCAAAGATGGCCTGATGAACCTTTGACGCTGAACGCTGTTGAAGGCGGGAAACCAAAGGGTGCGAGTCATGCTGCGTAGTCAGGCCCAGGTAATGGCGGTGCACCTCCTGCGCTCGCAAAGCATTTACAGGTGGCTCTCTTGCTTCCGCGAGAACCATATTTCCCGACGTTGGCCTGGGCACTCCGAGGCAGTAACGGAGGCCTCCGGTTACCGATGCTTGCAGTCGCTGCTCTTGACAATTTGACAGACCATGCAGAACAGGTATAGCTGCCTTAAGGGGAGCAGAACAGAACAGGCATGCAGAACAGGTTCGACTGCATGCTGCACTTGTCCGTCAGGACAAATGCAGCATGCAGTCGAAGCATAAAATCGGACGAACAACCCCACCGAGTGCCTGTGAGATAACGCAAAAACATGGAACACACGTGATGCCCTTTCCTGCTGATAATCCATATGTCGGCACCATGTGAGCCGGAACCGCGAACACACGGGCGGTTTTTGTTTTTTTCCTGCATCAGAAAAGGACCGCGAAAGAGACGAAATAACAACGACTGCAGCCTGAGCAAACGCATACAATGGAGAATTGGAGAATTCGAGACCACATGCAGTGCAAGCCGGTGCAGTGGCGTCGGAAAGAAGCAAAAAAAGCCAAACAAGCAATACCAAATTCGGCACGCGGAATCGCTATCTATAAAGTCAGTCGTGCGTTTTGGGTGGACTACAGGCGACATCAGTGAGGGTCTGAAAGCTTTGCTTTAATAAACATTCCTCATCGCTTTTACCTAAATTATGAGTGACGTCTAGGCCGCGTGCTAAAAGCCTTGGCTGGCAATGGACTTTCGTAGGGCTGGAATAGCGAGTTAATTTTTGCAATTGTTAGCCTGCACTTTTCGCGGACCCTAATTTGCACGTCAGGACCCGGACCCTGATTTAAACAAACTCTTTCCAGCTGCCATGTGCCGTCACGCTACCGGTAACGTGCGCGCCGCACTGCTTATTCCCTCCTGGCATTTTTTTATCCTTCGTAATATTGAACTGCTTCTGATGAAACTTGAAACTTGTAAGACCTCGCACTTACACGGGCTGCACAACAAACCACACGTACGGTGCACTCATTCATTTGTGTTGGTAAGAAAAAATAAGAATCTGATTGATTCTACTTCAGTGTATCGCGATCGGTGTTATAAATACTGGGTGCCCGTTATCCATTCAATTTTCCGTTTGTGATATACCTATATACCGGGTGTCCCAGATGTCATGCACCAAGATCTTAAAAAAGAGCAATGGCGTTACTCGAAGAAAACCTGTTTCCAGTAGAGCGGAGTAGCGGCCAGTGATTTTTTCGTTAGTGAAATTTAGTTAATTATAATTAATCATCTAACTCGTGAAATACTGCCCTGATCATTAAAGTATCATTGCGGCACTCGTAGGTACCGCGAGAGGCATCTAAATGCGGCATCTTCAGCGAGGAACTAAATAAGTACTCATTTATTCTAATGATAAAGAAACCCCGCGAAATATGAAAAAATACTACGTGACGGCACTCCCACCCCTCTCTGGGCTTGTTTAACGAATGTGATGATGAGCGGTGTTGTCTACCCGCTCGGCATGACTTTGTCCGTCTTCCCACGGACATGGTAAGGTTGATAAGAAGGGATGTTCCTCTACTTGTTGGAGACCGACGAGCGACGCGATATTGCGGTTCAATATTGGTACTAGCCCGGCACTTGCGGGGAGATGAAGAAAGAAACTTCATACGCCGCGCCCTTCCCTTAGACCTACCGAAGAGGTAGCAAACCACTCTTATTTGCGAACATAATGTGTAGAATTGAACAAAGAGAACATATTGCAGTAAAAATATCAATTGTATTCGAAAAAAATTAGTATTGCTGTGGTTCGAACTCAAGCCGTTCACTTCACAACTTGTGACTGTACCACTGCGTAAGCCCAATGCCAAACGCTGGAGTTCTTTTAGCAGTTAGCCAAAAAAAAAAAAAAAAACAGGAGGAGTGACCAAAGGAACAGAAAAAAAGAACCAGTACGTGGCGGTCGGTGCGTACCGGGCTTGTACCTACCTGGGGACGGAATGTCACTCGATCGACTCTCTTCTCATTATAACAGGAGGTTCATGATTATGCTACTCACCCATGACACAGACGCGTATGCCGACGTGGATATTTTAATCACTTACGGGTAAGTTGACTCTCCTTCTGGTGTTTCGTTGTTTGGCGCTGTTTATTATCTGTAATACCATACCAACTCGCCCAATATTTAGTCTTGACGTTGGGAATATTTCAAATAACAATACGGCAAAGTGGGCCTGGCACCTGAAGGACAAAATTTAGTTGTGCGTTGCGCACTGGTTGCGCTTGAGACCTCGGCTAGTTTTGTACTTATACCAAGACAATGCACGCGCTTGTACTCAGGATCAGTGAACGATGCGTTCCGTACCGAGGCAGGTGTTCTCTTGTCCTGCACACTGTAATTGCAGCAATAGTTGTGTCATGGGTGAAAGGCATACGCTAGACCAGGGCCGGCACGTGTTAAAAATATTGGTGCGAGGAGATTTGCCGGTGCAGCTCGGCTATGAACTGACGTAGCTGGGTAATGCAAAAAGCTGGTGGCGAAAGTGGCGAAAGTGGACGAAGACAGACGAGGCTCCGAACCTGGCGAACGATCGCGAGCTTCAGTCAACTCCGGCTGTTTGTTCTATATCCCCACAAATAAACCAGCGTTCAACCTTCTTCCCTGTAACAGTTTGATTGAACAGAACTGCTGCAACCTGCTGCGATGATTCAGGCGTGACCATAACTACGGTCTCACTTTTGGCAGTCCATTGGAACCTTCTCAAGTCTTTGGGGGAGGTCCACTGCATTCGCGTCCCCTTCTGTCGGTGGCCCGTAGCGTTGACAGTAGCTCTAACATATGTCAAAACAACTTGCAACTTGGTTTACCTTAGGGTGTCCCGTTTCCTATATAGAATACTTTAGGAGATGGCTGTGTAGGCCGACAGAGTTTCTTACGAATGCATACTAGGACGAAATCTAATGCAAGTGTGTAGGCCAGCCGCACTCCAATGAGCATGGCTTCGTGGAGCGCAGGGGGTTGTTCTTAAACGCCTGTCATGCCTTGCTTAAACAACTTCGGATGTTTTTAGTGGCCGCAAATCCCGCCATAATGCTGAGAAAATATCAGTTAAAATTATTTTGTGTTAGTTAAAGTGTAGCTTAGAAGACTCCTTCGTCAAGAGTTTTTTGAAAAGCTTTATGCAACACAAACAAGAAAAAACTTCGCCATTTCGCGGCGAATGCGAGCTGCAGCTCATCTAGAAGGAGGAAGGGGGGGGGGGGGGAGTGGTTATTCTTTGTTATATCTTGTTTTATTTAAATTTTGAATGCCCAACACCCCTGGACGTTACCTAGTTACGCTCTTTCTTGCTTTGCGGCCCTCTTTTGATCTCTGACTTTGATTTACAGGCTTTACATTCCGACTTAATGACATACGGGATTTTACGAGGTGGGTCATCTAGCGCTATCGCGCTGAAAGATACTGTCCCTGGTGCTTCTTTGCTCGTCATGAGCCACATGAGGCCACGTTGCAAGCCAGGCCAAATAAACTGCAAAGTGTAATGGCGCCTCCCATCACAGCACGTGACCGCATCGGTAGATTTTCGGTCTTACCCTACCTAGTTTCAGAAATAATTCTTTCGAAAACGACCTTAAACGTTGCAAACTCAACAAAACAATTAAAGCAATGACCCCTCGAACTTAAGCCTGCGACCGTCAACTGATTGACGGGTCGTTTTGCCGGAACCTTACAAAATCTCAGAGATGGTTTTCTCAGAGTCATAAAGGCCCGAATTTTTAATGGGTAGCATTCCTTGCCGAGTACCCTCCAGCCAGGACCGCGCAATGCCGTGCATTCGCACAAAAATGCATAACCGGTGGTAGTAACAATCGTTATAATAGCGTAAATGGACATTATTTTTTTCGAGCAGAATTTTGAAACACCAAAAGATAAGAAAATTAGAAACTACAAATATTTTACAAAAACTATGTGATGAAATAAAAAATATGCTTCTTATACACACCTCCAAAAACCGAAGACTAAATGAAAAAAGTCCGCAAAGGAACGTTCTAAATACGAATAAAAAAAAGCAGCGAAATTGAGCAAGCCGTGTAACGCCCTGCATTTTCCCATGAGTGCATACCTGGCGGAAGTAACACATTTAATCGTTATAATAGCGTGAATGAGCATAATTGGCCCAACAGAATTTCGAAAACAAAAGAAAATAGAAATAAAATTTTTTGCAAAAGTGCGCTGATGAAATTACAAAATGTGCATCGAATACACGTCTTCCAAACAGCGAAGACTCGACTAAGAAAGTGCGGAAAAGAATGTCGGAAATGCGAATAAAAAATAGCGAAAACGAACCAACCCTGCATACGCCTTGAATCTGCGGAAAAATACATAATTGGCAAAGTAAAGGCACTTAGTCCGTATAATGGTATAGGTTCACAAGACATAATGGGGAAAAGAAACAAAAGAAAACTTAAAACCAAAAAAATAACTCAACGTCTTTCGCTAGTCATAGCGAAATCTGGCTGTAAAGAACCAGCATCCTAGACAAGCGTTGAAAGAATGCTTCGCATTAGTAGACTGAAGAACGAATTTCTGCAGATATTTTCTTGCAGGCATCTTACGCTGCCAAGGAATTGTTGCCAGACTTTTAATCCGAAGCTTCGGTGGTATTGTTGGAAAGCTTTTGCTGGAAAGTTTTGTGGCTGGAAAGCTTTCGGCAGTTAGGTGAAAACCTAGTCGAGCCGTAATATTTAGGCGAGGCATTTAAAGAAGGGAAATAGTTCAATAAAGACACATGATTTAAAAAAAAGAGCAATGGCGTTTCTCCAAAAAAACTTAGTGCGTAATGTTCCCAGTACAGTGAAATTAGGGCGAGTAATTTTTTTGTTAATGAGTTCTAGTTAATTATTCTAAGTAATTATCTAAGTCGAGAAGCACTGTCCGAATGAATAAAGGGTCAATGATGCACTTGTAGGTACCCACGAGGGGCGTCACAGCGGCATTTTCAGTGACGAAGTAATTGCGTACTCATTTATTTAGACGGATAAAGAAACCCATGAAATATCAAAAATATACAACGTGACGGCGCTCCCGTGCGCATCATAAAGCAGTGCCCTCGAACAGGCTGCGTGCGAATCAGCCGTAATGAAACAAAGAAAATAAAGAAAGAACAAATCGGAAGGAGTTTGGGCCTTATCTGCCATAGAGTTTCTTACTTACTAAGAAACTCAATGTTATCTGCCACACGCGCCCCGGGGAATTGCTGTTGCAGCTCCTTCTATGCGTGCCCTTATGAAGCTGATGCGCTGTCTCTTCGGGCGTTCAACAGGCAAAGCAGTTGCTTTCAATCAACCTATTTGAGGGCGCTGGTTTATGATGCGCCCAGGAGCGAGCGCGATCACGTGATATTTTTCAAATTTCGCGGGGTTTCTTTATAAGTCAGAATAAATGAGTACGCAATTAGTTCTTCCCTGAAAATACCGCAGTTAGGTGCCTCTCGTGCGCGCCTACAAGTGCCTCATTGACACTTTGATGGTAAGGACAGTACTTCTTGAGTTAGAAAATTAATTACAATTAATTAATTACATGTCATTAACGAAAGAAATACTGGCCGCGAATCCACTGTACTGGAAACATTATGCACCAGGTTTTTGAATAGCGTCATTGCTCTTCTTAAAAATATTGGTGCATGATAGCTGGGACACCCTGTATAGCTAAAGGAGGCCTGTACTGCAAATTCTGTGCCAAAGGCAATTATCAGAGGCGTAGACATTTGCCTGGCCGGCATATTTCATAGTACCACATGGCATGGCAGAGATATCGAACAGGAAAGGAAATTAACACAGACACGTCGCAACCATTGACAACAAATAAGGAAGCAAACCTTCGAATCGATAGGGTGTCGGCTGCATGCGTAATGAGCAAAGCGGAAGGAACGTCGGTCACCCGGTAAGTCGGACTTAAAAGCTCCGTGGCATATAGAATTGCGGATGTCCAAAAGGCGGAATTCTACAGCCAGCGCTATCGCAACTGTCATCGCGCGCCTGCTTCCTGTTGGCGAGTTCGACGCAGGGGACGCGGGGGCCGACTGCAGGCCGGCGGATTTCACCGCCATCGAACGGATTCCACGCGGCCAACAACGGCACTGATAAACGGCTAGTGTCGGGATGGGTCCGATAGGGGAAGCCGAACTGCCGTCGCGCAACCTGCTGTCGGCCGATCTAAATTGAGCCCTGGGACGTTACGTATGAGCACGCGAGGCGCTGGCCTTTGGGCCGATTAATGCGAAAACAATAAAACAAAATGGCGGGGCGCTTCGTTCGATACTGCGTACGATAAGCACGTGATCCGCATAGCAGTTGACGCGGGCGCTGAGGCCGCTAGGACGCTGGCGAGCACAAGTAAGAAATAGAGAAAGTCGCGCTATTTCTGTCTTGTTTCGGTGAAAGTGCTAGTCGCGGTCGCGTTGACTGCCGCACGGTACATCCGCGGTCATTTTATGCGTTCGCGTATAATTCCATACAAGAAGGTAAAAAGGCTGAGCTTACTGTCCCACGGCTAACCGGCTGACAGAAACAAATGGGGGCTCTATTTCATTCTTTTTTTTTCCTTTTGAAACGATGCCTTCCTTTTTATAAGCTGTGCTAGTGTGTCAACGGAAGGTGCGAGAGTTTTAAAGCGCACAACCGACTGGCCAATATAGCGCAGGCCGTTATACGTAAGCTCAGACCTGGGCGAACGATATAAAAGGACGGAGAAGCCAGCAGTATCCCAAGCAAACGGCTTGAACCACTCCTCGAGAAAGCAACCATGAACAGCCTGGTAAGAACCAGCATGAACACGCGCACTCTGTCGCGATGTAATAGATGCATTTATTATGCTTAAAATAACAATGACTACAATAGCGAATTCGGGATGAGGTAAAGTGTAATATAGGAAGCACAAAGCCACCAGAATTAACACGTAAACTGCGGGCGTGAATTACATTCCCCATGGCATCGCTTTCGCTGATATTCGATGTGCACAATTTCCAGTGCCATTATACACCGTTGGCTTTTTCTGAGCCCAGCACAGCAATTTAAGAAAATATGCCGTAGATATTGATGATATCATGTCTGATGACCCGTCTATGTCATTGTTCAAGCACCTAAATGCTCACTGAGAAGGATGTTTAGTGTAACCAAAGCAGAGTAATTCCTAGGAAAGAAATGAAGTTCGGCATGTTTTCAGCTATATTGCCATTCAGAACGTATTATAGTGCTTACGGAGAGTTATTGGTATTTTTATGGATATTTTTTTTTTCCTTTCTGTGGGCTTGACCTCAAGTTGCACACATGGTTTTCAAAAACAATGTGTGCAAACAATGTGCCCTACTAATATTACCATTGAGAGGCGAGCAGTAAATATTTGTAGTGATTGGAAATGCTTGCGGAGAGTTATTGGCACTTTTATGGATATTTTACATTTTCTGTGGGATTGAACTCAAGTTGCACACATGGTTTTATGAAAACAATGTGTGCCAACAATGTGCCTTCCTAATATCACCGTTGACAGTCGAGCAGTAAATATTGGTAGTGATTGGAAATGCGTGCTTCCCATGGCGGTTAATATTAACCCCCAACTAGCTTTTAACAGAAAGCTACTAGTGTGGCATACATGCCGATTATTCAGGTGGTTTTTACGTGCGTATTAACGTTATGCGCTATTGAATACGTAATCTCTAGAAATTCTAGCCAACCTCAGTCAGTTGGCTGTTGCTCAGCTCAGTTGGCTGTTGCTCACACACCGCCACGAAAATAAAGTGGGACTTGTATGCACTTGTTCAATAGAGATAGTGGGAAGTTCATTTGAAATTGCGGAATGGTCGCAGTTTTCTAGTATATTGTAAATTATTACATACCGAAAATTCAGACAATATTTCTTTATTTCTGGATTTGGGTGACACATTTTTACTGAGAAAATACCGGCAAATAATTAGCAAAACTGCCCAAGTGGAAAACATTCCGAGTCTATCTTGTGGTCAATGATAGGGGTACGCAAAGTAGTCCTTTAAATGACTCAGCAACCAATGTCATTTTGCACGCCAACTGTCCATTGTAAAATATGACTTGGAATACCGATGAATGTGAAGTCTTAGTACGTGGGCTAATACACGGCCGCTCGATGGAAAACAGGTCCTTTTCATCGAGAGATGGTGTCTCAAGTACGCTCATTCAATATACGCGGTGTGGGGTGATTACTTGTCGCTAGTTTACTTTTATCGACATATACCCCAACGCCAGTAACTGAAAGATAATTTCGGAATTTTTTATAGTGGCTTATATGTCATTAGGCAGCCATGTATTTTATAGCAAAATTGTACATTATAATACCTACAAAAGCGGTATTCGCAGTACTGTCGTAGCTTTGTGGTCAAACTCGGTGCCAGGTGAAAATATGGTACAACCACGATTATACGACTTTCTCGGGACCGTGAAAAAGCGTCGTAAAATGCGGGTGTCGTGAAATCCGAACGGCAAGAATTACGCCTATAAATACAGTTTCGGGCGACAGATTTGCAAAAACTTTAAATGGAAACTACAAACTAATGCATTGCAGGGCTCGGAAACCCGAAAAACTAAAACAAGTGAATGCGAAAAGAATAATGCACGGCAGGTGAAAATCACGCTGTATAAAACAAACCTTGTGCTGCAGTCTACTGCTGCGATTCCCGTCAACCAGTGCGAATCATGGCACAAGCGATCACGGCAGACACATGTGAAAGCCTAAGCCTGTCAGCGTAGTTGGTGCGAGAAATCAACACCTGCACACTGCCCCTGCTACCGCTGCATAACAAGATCAGAAGAGACGCCAGCGAGGAGAGGGGAGAAGCGATTGGTCAGAGGAGCGGGCCGCTGCTGGAGGGGAGAAAAACGAAAGATGAGGCGGAGAAGGAAGCTGTGCCGGAAAGAACCGACAGAGCGGGCTCAAGGTCCGTGGAACAGGCCTCCGGGCACATCTATTTCGTCCGCCGATCGGTGGCGGGGCTTCGCTTGGGTCGCCGGATAACCGAGGTTTTTAATGCATGGTTATACGGGGACTTCGCCTTTTTCCAGTTTGTTTTCCACAGTCCGTGCATGCATAAGCCAGCCAACTCCATGGCCCTCTTGTATACGAGGCCTTGCGCTGTAAAATTTTAACGTAGAGAACTTGATCTAATTCAGCGTAAGCATTTCGATTTTCCTCCCTTTTTACGTTCGGAGACACCTACGAATCAGAAATATTCAAGCTTTTTTGCCTGAGCAATAGGTGGGGCATTTCGGAAAAATTATCACGGTGCTCAATTAATTTACGCGTCGCTCTGTAACCAGAGGGAGCGATACAGGAGCAGAGAACGACAGAGTGGAGATAAAGCAGAGAGACTTCGGAACGCTGGCCACGTTGCCATGGCTACAAGAAGGAGCGCGGAGCCCCAGCTGCAGCTTTCTCGACGGGTATGGTGACTCCAGCGACCGCTTGTACACGTTTAAGATCGAGTCTGCAGCCAAAGCGAACGGGAAAGGACAAGGAATGGAAATGACAGCGACAAAATGCCGGTACTGGGGAGCAACAAAAGCAGCGAAAGGCAGGCAATGCCGCCGCTAAAGCGAGGAAACGGGGCCACTGAGGCGGTTAGAGCGCTAAGCATGAGGGGCGTGCGAGAACCGTCGCGTTGCGGGCTTCTGAAGCCGGAGTAAGGCGTGGGCTCGGGCCGAGCCCCAAGTCTGCGATGGAGTGAGACGGCATTCTCCCACATTAGTAATTATCCACCAATGAATTTTTTTTTTGCGGTGTAAATTAGAGTGAATACGACATTTTCCTGAGGTGTTTCAGGCTTACTAAGCAAGTGCATACATATTTACAGACCACCACACGCTCTAATTATTTTGCATTCCAGCTCTGCGTCTTCGTTACTTCCGCCATCGCGGCTACCGCAATGGCCGGAGGCCTCACCGGTGGCTTGGGAGGCGGCTACGGGGGTGGCTACGGCGGCGGCTTCGGGGGTGGTTTCGGAGGTGGCCTGGGTGGTGGCTACGGAGGCGGCGTTGGAGGTGTTGGCGTTGGAAGCAGCGTGGTGCTACTGAACGGCGGAGGTGGAGGCGGAGGAAAAGTGGTTGCTGGGCCGTCCTTCCTAGTCAAGACAGTCCACCACGTTAGCAAGGTCAGCGGAGGAGGAGCCGTAGTCGCCCACAGCGGTATTGGCGGCAGTGGAGGAGGCTACGGAGGTGGACTCGGAGGAGGCGTTGGAGGCGGCTTCGGAGGCGGCTTTGGAGGGGGCTTCGGAGGAGGCTACGGTGGAGGCTATGGTGGAGGATATGGATTGAAGGGCTGGTAGAAGAAGTCAAAACAGTTGTCAACATCCTCCTCAAACAACAGGTGCGTAGTTTCATTCAATTGCGCGTGTTGAGCCATTTAAGAAAAGTGAGATAGCAGCTATCTACGTGGAGTCCAGCAAGCTTAAGACAGGAAATAAAGGTGAACAAGTTCTTATGAGACATGTCCAGGATGTCTCCTGTGTAAGTGCACAGAGAGTCGGATGTCTAACTACCAACAGACACTATCGGTGTCAGCTCAGCCAACGGATGTTTCTGAAATAACAGGCTTCGTAATGCCCATTAAAGACGGCTCATGCCCTGTACGAGAAGGATGTGGGAGGAATTTCATTCTTTCGTAGAAAAGATCTATAACACACCTAAGATTGAACCTCCCCGTATTAATGGTCGTTTCGCTAACACTTTTCACTGGGGGTTACTTTGCGGGAGGTGATTACCGTAGTTACCGTGGGTAGTTACGGTAGTTACCATCAGTTGGCTGTTGCTCATCTTCGCGTCAACACACCACTCTATAAATAAAGTGGCAATTGTATGCACTGGTTGACTAAGTTAACCTAGTAGGCACTTCAGTTCAAATAGAAGAATATTCGCAGTTCTTAAAGCAACGCAGGGGAAATATCGTCCCTCGAAAAGCACTTCAGAGTTAAACTTCATGCTCGTTTACATTTTTCTTTCTTATAATTTCAGCATCTCAGCATACCGTCCATGTGAAGGCCATCATCAAAAACTTACGAGCGTTCACGCAAGCTGCAGCAAGGCATTGTGGATGTTCTGTAAATAAAATGTTTTAAACGAAATATCCGTTTCTTTATTGAAGACCGAAAAAGGCTACGAAAGTCTAGAGTCAACAACTTGCCCGTAAGGAGGTATAAATACTTGATCTTTTCAAAGGAGTTTTATCTACGGAATGTATATCAACATTACAAGCGTAAAATATGCATTCACGGTGGTGTACTCCTTAACAAGGCTAGCTAAAAACCATGGTTTCGAACTTGAACCGAACCAAACCTGTATTTCTGGCGGAACTGAACACGAATCAGAACCTTTAATTTTTGAGCACGATGAACCCAAGCCGGAAATGAACGGTTTTCGGTTCGCGACGAAACGGTTCGTCCATCCGCAGTCCATAATGCCCGGTCAACACCATTCGGGGCTTTAGTCTTTACTCACCATCAACTTCGCAACTTCTCACGCACTTTCCCCTTTACATCAGTCACAACACTAATAACGCTCTCTTCGTCGTCACATTGGAAAAGGTATGCTCACCAATGTCACGAAGGTATGCTACTGCTGGTAACGCGAGCAGCGTGCAATGCTGAGCAAACGAAATCTCATTTTCGGCAGGCTGCAGGCAATATGAAACATCGACTTTGCCCTTTCCTCGCTGCGACTGCGTAATGATAATCGGGCCGCAAGACTGCTGAAACTGCGCAACCGCGAAGGCCAATACCCGAAATGTACATACTTGTCTCATTTCATACTTTTCTTGGAGACTGTAAATACTCGCCAAGTGTGACCACCAAAAGCTGCTCGGAGGGTGAGCCGTTGGCTTTCACCGCAAGGACACGGGTTCGATCATCACACACGGCTTCTGTTTTTCTGATGTAAATGAAAAACGAAAACTTCAATGGGTGGAGATTTCAACGCCCGTAAAGATCCCCAGGTGGTTTAAATTGCCCTGCCGTCCTTCAATATACAGCGCAGTAGTAGTTTCGGGGAATCAAACGCACCGATATCATTTGACGAGTGTGTTTCCACGGGCCCATCGCTTGGTTTTAAATTATTCTGCGCCGAGTTCCCACACAAATAATTTTTTGCTCTTTTTGGCTGCATTCAGCCATCGTATAACCAAAACACGAAAGAGTAAATTTTGCTATATAGACATCCGGTCCGTTATCCAAACTTTACCATAGGCAAACGTGTTACCACGGCGAATGCAGCGAGGGGCGTAATGCCTGGTATAATAGTCAGTTTTTCAGGACGCGTAGGGAGGACAAGTTCTCATTTTTAGCGGATCCAAATAATGATAACAGATGTAGAAGAGAAATCAGTTAGCGTGTGGCACGCACTTTATCCTTTTGCAAGACTTCATCACCTAACTTTACAGGCACTGTGTAATTCGTGTTGGATAAAAAACGGCACTAAAGAAGGACATGCAGAAAGTCAGGCCGGTACCGCCTTATTCCATTTGCCCATCGCTAATACTTTGCACTTATTCTGCTCTTTTGTCTTTTCAGTGATCAATTGTTTTCGGATATGCGGTTCACTGACTTGTCTAACTCGCTGCTCTGCTGCCACTGGTACTAGTTTCAGTGGGGGGGGGGGGGGGGTGGATACTACTTTCTTGTGACAAATTAAAGAGCGCCTTCTCACAAGATTTCAATTTCATTCTTTACGAGTCCCTCTCTCTACTCCCCTACTCCCCCTGTCCCTCTAGCCTGTATTCCTCCTCCACTGCATGGGTTGTATGCTGGTGAGCTCCCCGCGGTGCTCCATAATATTGTCGCGAAGACAAGGACGATGCAGTTGTCTTGAATGAGAAACACGTTTATTGGAGCGAACTTGTGCTCCCCTAACAACTCAAAATAATACAGAGGCGGCGAAGCAGCGGTCAACAAAGTGACTTGCACAGGCGAGTGTCGTCGAATCGAATGCTCCGGCGTCCGCACTGCAGGCTTTTTATCTTTCGGCGCGCGTGGTTCTCGAAACGTCGATTCGCATCGAGAACATAGTAGATCCAAGAAGATTATTCTGGGATGTTCAAGTTAGATCGGAATGCTCTCCCTATCACGACAGATAACACATGCGGCACAGAAAGAAAGAATGGAACACGCGCTTCCCTTGGCGCAGAGATAACACAGACCGGCGCAGCCGGGCGGTAAAAGCAAAACACAAATAAACAAACCCAATGTATGGTTCGCGGCATTACCCCCCCTCTAAGAGTGCATCGACCCGATGCTAACATAAGCGACAGTCCGAAAATAAAAATAAAATTCGTTATCGACCGTAGAAAGGTTTTAAGCGAACCACGTGGACGACTTCGGGCCGCGTGCGTCGTCGTGATGTTCCGGAATCACCATCGGGGATCACCTCGTAGGTAAGTTGGCCGACACGTCGTAGAATCTGGTAGGGTCCGTAATACCGTCGCAGGAGCTTCTCACTGAGTCCGCGTCGTCGGATGGGAGTCCAAACCCACACACGATCCCCTGGTTGGTACTCGGCGTCTCGGCGTCGGAGGTTGTAGCGGCCCGCATCCACCAGCTGCTGGTCCGTTATACGAACTCGAGCGAGCTGGCGGGCCTCTTCCGCACGTTGAAGATATCCGTGGACGTCGGCGTTGAGGTCGTCGTCTTCTACATGCGGAAGCATGGCGTCGAGCATCGTAGTCGGCCTTCTACCGTAGACAAGCTCGAACGGCGTCAGCTGCGTCGTCTCCTGGATAGCCGTGTTGTACGCAAACGTGACATACGGGAGCACTTCGTCCCAAGTCTTATGTTCAACGTCAACGTACATTTAAGCATATCTGCGATTGTCTTGTTCAGGCGTTCTGTTAGTCCGTTCGTTTGGGGGTGGTACGCCGTCGTTCTTCGGTGATCCGTGTTGCTGTAGCGTAATACTCCTTGCATCAGCTCCGCAGTAAATGCCGTTCCGCGGTCGGTGATTAGGACTTCCGGGGCTCCATGTCGCAGCACAACTTGGCTTATAAAGAACTTTGCCACTTCTTGTGCAGTCCCCCTCGGAAGAGCGGCGGTCTCTGCGTAGCGCGTCATGTAGTCTGTCGCTACGACAATCCACTTGTTCTGTGATCGTGACGTAGGGAACGGGCCTAAAAGGTCCATTCCAATCTGTTGAAATGGTCTCGAAGGGACGGCGATCGGTTGCAGAAGTCCGGCGGGTCTTGTCGGCGGCGTTTTTCGTCGCTGGCAGTCACGGCAGCTCCGGACGTAGTGGGTGACGTCAGAGATAAGGCCGGGCCAGTAGTACCTCGCCTTGATTTTTCCAATAGTGCGGGCTGTACCGAGATGTCCGGAAGACGGGTCGTCGTGGCAGGCTTCCAAAATTTCGTCACGAAGGTCCGCGGGGATGACGAGAAGGTAATTCGCTCTTGTTCCGGGGCTGAAATTCTTCTTCACGAGGACGGAGTTTCTGAGGCTGAATGCTGGTAAGCTGCGTTTGAAGGTCCTAGGAACGGCAACGTTGCATCCCTCGAGGTACTCGATTATGACGCGTAAGTCGGGGTCGGCACGCGGCTGGGCGGCTAGGTCGCTCGCCGTCACGATCCCGAAGAACGCGCTGTCTTCATCAGCGTCTTGTGGTGGTGGGTCGACGGGGGCGCGGGACAGGCAGTCGGCGTCGGAGTGTTTCCTGCCGGATTTATAAACGACTGTGACGTCGAACTCCTGCAGGCGCAAGCTCCACCGCCGAGACGGCCAGAGGGGTCCTTCAAATTGGCGAGCCAACACAGCGCATGGTGGTCTGTTACAACCTTGAATGGCCTTCCATACACGTATGGGCGAAATTTTGAAATCGCCCATATAATAGCCAGGCACTCTTTCTCAGAGGCAGAATAGTTTTTCTCCTCCTTCGACAGACCACGGCTGGCATAGGCGATTACCCTTTCGCAGCCGCTTTGCTTTTGGACAAGGACGGCACCCAAGCCTATATCACTGGCGTCCGTGTGCATTTCCGTTTCGGCATTTTCGTCGAAATGAGCGAGCACGGGCGGGCTTTGCAGGCGTTTTTGCAGCTCGCAGAATGCTTTTTCTTGGTCGTTTTCCCAGCTGAAAGGGGTGCTATCTTTCGTCAAGCGCGTGAGTGGCTCTGCAATGCGTGCGAAGTTTGCGACGAAGCGCCGGTAGTATGCGCACAGCCCGAGAAATCTTCGCACGCCCTTCTTGTCTTTCGGCCTTGGGAAGTTCGCAATGGCTGAAGTTTTTGCCGGGTCAGGTAGGACTCCCGCGGCGTTGACGACGTGGCCCAAGAACTTGAGTTCCCCGTATGCGAAACGGCACTTTTCAGGCTTCAGCGTCAACCCCGACGTACGAATGGCCTCGAGTACAGACTCCAACCTTGCAAGGTGTTCGTCGAAAGTCCGGGCGAATACCACTACGTCGTCGAGGTATACGAGGCAGGTGTGCCACTTAAGGCCAGCTAGCACAGTGTCCATGACTCTTTGAAACGTCGCTGGTGCTGTGCACAGCCCAAACGGCATCACCTTGAACTCGTATAGGCCGTCTGGGGTTATAAATGCAGTCTTCTCTCGGTCTCTCTCGTCCACTTCAATTTGCCAGTAGCCGGTCTTCAGGTCCATCGATGAGAAGTACTTCGCGTGGCAGAGGTGGTCGAGGGCGTCGTCGATTCGGGGGAGGGGGTACACGTCCTTTTTCGTGATTTTGTTCAGTCGCCGGTAGTCAACACAAAACCTTAATGTGCCGTCTTTTTTCTTTACGAGTACGACGGGCGCAGCCCAGGGGCTTTTCGATGGCTGTATAATGTCGTCGCTGAGCATGTCGTCGACTTGAGTCCGGATGGCTTCCCGTTCGTGTGAAGAGACGCGGTACGGTGACTGTCGGGTAGGTCGGGCTCCATCTTCGGTTATTATTCGGTGCTTCGCTAGAGGGGTCTGACGTAGTTTTGCGCTCGACGAAAAACATTCGCTATAGCGACGCAGCAAAGCGAATAATTTGTTCCGTTGTTCTTGCGGTAGCGCCGGATTCACGTCGAAGGGCTGCGGGAGCTTGAAGGTTTCTACGGGTGTGCGTTCAAAGTCGGCGACCGCGGTCACGTCACTTGCTTCGTGCGCTTCTTCGAGGAATGCAATTGCTGCGCCCTTGTTTAAATGCTGGTACTCCTCGGTGAAATTAGTAACCAGAATGTGGGATTGGTGTTCCTTGAAGCGTGCAATGCCTCTTGCGACGGACACACCACGGTCGAGAAGCACCCTTTGATCAGTGTCTACGATAGCGTCGACGTCAGGAGCAGCATCTTCACAGTAGACTGCGACCATCAAGCTTGCGCGGGGTGGCAGGGTGACATGATCATCGGCAATCCTTACAGCAGCCCGTCGTTCGGGGTTCGGTTCCGGCGTCATGGAGTGATTGGGGGAAAAAGTTATTGACTTGGTCTGCAAATCGATTATTGCACCGTTGTCCATCAAAAAGTCCATTCGAAGAATTACGTCGCGGGAGCAGTTAGGCAGAATGACGAACGCCGCAGGGTACGTTGTGCCGTCTATGGTGACGCGCGATGTGCACGTTCCACTTGGCGTCACGAGGTGGCCTCCTGCTGTGCGTATGTGCGGACCGTCCCATCTGGTCATAACTTTCTTCAGTTTAGACGCAAATGGTCCGCTCATTACCGAATAGTCAGCTCCTGTGTCTACGAGGGCGACTACGTCAAAGCCGTCGATGGACACCTTGACGTCAGATGCAGTCTTCCTCGAGTTCCGGGTTCGTCGGGGCGTCGTATCTCTGCTTGTACGTGTTGACGGTCGGGCAGTGTGCATCGTCGTTGTCGTCGTCTTCTCAACGGACGCCTCGGTCAGGTCGGGTACGCGTCGCGCCGTGTAGCTGTCGTCGTGTTCAGGAGTCTCGTTAGGGCTAGGTCGGGTCGTCGGGATGAGGGCATTTCGTGAATGATGGTCTTCAGCGAGTCGCTGCGTCGTTGGAGGGTTTTCATTTTTCCGCCGTTGTGCAACTTTACCTCCCGAAGTTGCTGCTTTTAGTTTCCCCCGCGTGGGCTGGGGGACCTTCCACGTGAGAAGTCAGCAGTGCTGCGGCGGTTCGGTGACTGAGACGGGTAGGGCGACGGTGAACGGTTGAAGCGGGCTGGTCCTCGGTTGGTGTTGGAGAGGTATTCTTCGATCTCAGCAGGGCGCTGGCCGTATCGGGGGCGTGGGGCGTCGACGGAGAACCCTCGCAAACCGAGCCTCTTGTAGGGACAGCGACGGTAGATGTGGTCGGCCTCTCCGCACTGGTAGCACAGCGGGCGATTATCGGGCGTTCGCCACACGTCGGTCTTCCTTGGCGTCTGGTATTCGTCTACAGGGCGTCGGGCGGGCGGCGTTGGACGGCGGTATGGCTCGGCCTCTTGACGACGGGTTGGAGCAGGGCGGGGTTGACGAACAGCCGAGGAGTAGGTCATGGCTTGTGGTTCGCGGGGTGCTTCCGACGGCGTAGAAGTTCCCAGTGCGTTTTGGACTTCTTCTCGGATTACGTCGGTCAGGGAAGCCACTTGAGGTTGCGGCGTCGTTGGAAAAAGCTTCCGAAGCTCCTCCCTGACCACTGCTAGGATGGTCTCTCGCAATGTATCGGAGCTTCCATTTGCGGCACCGATGGTCTCCGAGAACAGCGCGTTGACAGGGCGGTCGTACTGCCTCGTTCGAATTTCTAGCGTCTTCTCCATCGCGGCCGCCTCAGACGCGAATTCCGCCACTGTCTTCGGAGGGTTACGGACTAGACAAGCAAAAAGCTCTTGCTTCACTCCTCGCATTAGAAACCTGAGCTTCTTTTCCTCGGTCATTTCAGGGTCCGCGCGACGAAAAAGTCGCTTCATCTCCTCAACGAAAATCACGACTCCTTCGTTGGGGTGCTGCGTTCGAGTTTCAAGCAAAAGCGCAGCTCGCTCTTTTCTCACCACGGTAGTGAAGGTCTTAGTGAACTCGCTTTTGAACTGAGCCCAGTTTGTCAAGGAGCTCTCGTGGTTTTCGAACCAAGTGCGAGCCGAATCTTCCAAGTAAAAGAAAACGTGCCGGAACGTTTCTGCGTCGTCCCACCTGTTGAATTTCCGGACGCGCTCCAGTTTGTCCAACCATTCTTCCGGGTCTTCTGCGGGGACTCCTCGGAATGATGGCGGTTCCCGTGGCTGCTGCAGAACGACAGGAGGATTGGCTTGGTTGAGCATGGTGCTCGTTGCGACGTCTTTATTCTTCGTCTTCTCCAGTAGTAGACCGAACTCGGGTGGTAAATCTTGCAGGCGGGGGCTGGCTCTTGTTGGACTGGCTTGGCGGCTTCCAGAGGTTGTAGTGGGCATGAAGGGTGCGTACCCAGCACCTCCACCAGATGTCACGAAGACAAGGACGATGCAGTTGTCTTGAATGAGAAACACGTTTATTGGAGCGAACTTGTGCTCCCCTAACAACTCAAAAGAATACAGAGGCGGCGAAGCAGTGGTCAACAAAGTGACTTGCACAGGCGAGTGTCGTCGAATCGAATGCTCCGGCGTCCGCACTGCAGGCTTTTTAAGTGCGAATGCACTTTATAAGCGACCCCAAACCATCCACCGCCGGCGTCGGCGGCGTCGGCGTCCGCAGTGCTCCTCTATAAAGAAAAGAAACAGCATCCGGCGCCAGGTTTCGATCCGCGGACTTTGCGGCCGCAGCGCGACGCTCTACCGACCAATCCACGGACGCGACGTGATATCAGCGTTAGTGACGCGCCTTATATCTTTAACGCATTCAAACTACGTCGTCAGCGGCGTGCGTTGGCGACTCAGCGGCGTTATAGCGGCTTGATAACTGCGTGGTGTACACGTGATACTACAAACCCGATGGAAGAGATGGAAGAGAAGGCGGCGAGGCGGTGGGCTGCGGGGGCCGAGCGCAAGCGCCGCAAGCGGGCCGACAACCGTGCATTCGCACTTTCACATTCTCCCCCTCGGGGAAATGCGGGGGAATTTATCTTTCGGCGCGCGTGGTTCTTGAAACGTCGATTCGCATCGAGAACATAGTAGATCCAAGAAGATTATTCTGGGATGTTCAAGTTAGATCGGAATGCTCTCCCTATCACGACAGATAACACATGCGGCACAGAAAGAAAGAATGGAACACGCGCTTCCCTTGGCGCAGAGATAACACAGACCGGCGCAGCCGGGCGGTAAAAGCAAAACACAAATAAACAAACCCAATGTATGGTTCGCGGCAATATCCCTAATGCACTTCACTTCCCTCAAACCACAACACAAACGAAACTCTAATCACCTTTCAGTTTGTAATCGCCTAATCTGTCATAAGATATATTTCGCAGCTTAGTGGGCGGAACGGGGCGCTGGTGAGGCGTCATCATCATCATCACATCATTATCATCACCACCAGCCTATCTACACCCACTGCAGGGCAAAGGCCTCTCCCATTATTCTCCAATTACCTAGGTCCTGTGCCAACTGTGACCAATTTATCCCCGTAAACTTCTTGATCTCATCTGCCCATCTAACTTTCTGCCGCCCCCTGCAGCGCTTGCCTTCTCTAGGGATCCACTCTGTTACCCTTAATGACCAGCGGTTATCTTGTCTTCGCATTACATGCCCTGCCCACGTCCATTTCTTCTTCTTAATTTCTACTAATATGTCTTCAACACCAGTTTGCTCCCTGACCCACTCCGCTCTCTTCTTGTCCCTTAATGTTACACCTATCATTTTCCGCTCCATTGCCCGCTGAGTCGTTCTCAATTTAAGTTGAACCCTCTTAGTAAGCCTCCAAGTTTCTGCCCCGTAGGTGAGTACCGGTAAGATGCAGCTGTCATACACTTTCTTCTTCAGCGAGAATGGTAGGCTGCTATTCATTGTCTGAGAACGTCTGCCATATGCACCCCACCCCATTCTGATCCTTCTAATTATCTCTGCCTCATGGTTGGGATCTGGGGTCACAACTTGGCCTAAGTAGATATATTCGCTTACCACTTCCACTGCCTCGCCACCTATCTCAAACTGCTGTGCTGTCCCGAGGTTATTGATCATTACTTTAGTTTTCTGCATATTAATTTTCAGGCCCACGGTTCTACTCTGTTCGCCCAGTGCGGAAAGCATGCTTTGCAATTCGTCCCCCGAGTTACTTAGCAAGGCAACGTCATCAGCAAATCTGGGGTTACTAAGGTATTCTCCATTGACCCTTACTCCCACCTGTTCCCAATCCAACGTTCTGAATACTTCTTGTAAGCATGCTGTGAATAACATTGGAGAGATTGTGTCTCCTTGTCTGACACCCTTCCTTATAGATATTTTGCTGCTCTCCCTATGGAGGATGATGGTAGCTGTAGACCCATTGTAGATATCCTCTAGTATTCTTACATAATGCTCATCCAACCCCTGGTTCCGTAATGCCTGAATGACTGCTAGGGTTTCGACCGAGTCAAATGCTTTCTCATAATCTATGAAGGCTATATATAGGGGTTCAGTATACTCAGCGCACTTCTCTATCACCTGATTGATCGTGTGAATATGGTCCATTGTTGAATAACCTTTATGGAACCCTGCTTGTTATTTAGGTTGACTGAAATCTAAGGTTGCAGAGATTCGGTTAGCGATTACCTTGGTAAATACCTTGTAGACGACTGACAGTAAGCTGATCGGCCTGTAATTTTTCAAGTCCTTCATGTCACCTTTCTTATGGATTACGATGATATTCACGTTCTTCCAATATTCCGGTACACTCGCGGTCATTAGACATTACGTATACAGGTTTGCCAGTTTTACTAGTACAATTTGCCCGCCATCCTTCGAGAGGTCTGCGGTTATTTGATCTTCACCAGGTGCTTTGCCCCCTTTCATTTATTTCAAAGCCTTCCTTGCTTCTTCAGTCGTTACTGGTGGGATGTCTATCTCCTCTGAACTACTGTCTCGTTCGGCATTATCCTGGATGTCCCGGCTACTGTACAGATCCCTGTAGAGCTCCTCGGCCACTGTGACTATTTTATCCCTATTTGTGATGACATTGCCTTGCTTATCCTTAAGTGCATACATCTGATTTTTCCCCACGCCAAGACGTCTCTTCACTGCTTTCAGGCTACCTCCGTTCTTTACAGCGTATTCGATCCTCTCCATATTATACTTTCGTATGTCAGCTGTCTTACGCTTATTGATTAACTTCGAGAGCTCGGCTAGTTCTATTCTGTCAGCTGCGGTAGAGATTCTCATGGTTTGCCGTTTCCTGATTAGATCTTTCGTCTCCTGAGAAAGTTTACCAGTATCCTGTCTAGCCATAGTGCCCCCGACTTCCACTGCACACTCCGTGATAATGCGTGTAAGGTTGTCGCTGGCTTCCTGTGTCGTAGGCTCGGCTTCCTCGTTAAGGGCGGAATATCGGTTCTGCAGCGCGATCCTGAATTCTTCTACTTTACGTCTTAGTGTTAGCTCATTTATCGGCTTCTTTCGTACTACCTTGTTGCGGTCCCTCCTAAAATCTAGCCTAATTCGAGATCTTACCATACGGTGGTCACTACACCTTACCCTTCTGAGCACTTCCACATCCTGCACGACGCCAGGGTTATCGCATAATATGAAGTCTATTTCATTTTTTTGCTCCCCATTCGGGCTCCTCCAGGTCACTTCCGACTCTCCCGTTTACAGAAGAAGGTATTGATTATGCGTAGGTTATTCCGTTCTGCAAACTCAACTAGTAGGTCCCCCCTGCTATTTCTACAGCCCAGACCATAGTTCCCAACTGCCTTGTCTCCAGCCTGATTCTTGCCTACTTTAGCATTGAAGTCCCCCATAACTACGGTATACTGCGTTTTTACTTTAGCCATTGCCGATTCCACATCTTCATAGAGGCGTTCCACTGCTTGGTCGTCGTGGCTGGATGTGGGCGCGTAGCCCTGCACCACCTTGAGCCTGTACCTCTTCTTGAGCCTAATTACAAGACCTGCTGCCCTTTCGTTAATGCTATAGTATTCGTCTATGTTGCCAGCTATGCTTTTATTGACTAGAAGTCCCACTCCCAGTTCTCTTCTGTCCTCTAGACCACGGTAACATAGGACGTGTCCGTTCTTCAGCACCGTAAAGGCTTCGCCTGCCCTCCTAACCTCACTAAGCCCTATTACATCCCATTTAATGCCCTCTAATTCCTCGAACAACAGACTTGCTTCGCTAGATAAGGTTCGCACGTTAAACGTTGCCAGGTTCAGATTCCATTGGCGGCCTGTCCGGATCCAGGGATTCTTAGCACCCTCTGCTGCGTCACAGGTCTGACCGCCGCCGTGGTCAGTGGCTTCGCAGCCGCTGGGGACTGAGGGCCGAGGGTTAGTTGGCGTATTCATGGGAGGTTGTGGCCGTTACTACACCAGGGTGGCCAATCCTGCTCTGGTGAGGGAGTGCATTACCGGCAATGGTCGCCGGGGTCAGGCCGGACCCCAAGCCCCTTTGTGCAATTCCATCAATGCGCGGATTTTTTTTTTTTTAATCCGGTTGGAATTGTCCGGCACCGGGATTCGAACCACGGTCCTTCTGCACGCGAGGCGGGTGTTCTACCTCTACGCCATCGCTGCATCGCTGGGGGGTGAGGCGTAACAAAGACATATTCATAGCGGCGCACACATCTGTAACCGCTATCTAAAATGCATCCCAGTAATAATAGTACTAATGAGTGACTAAGCGTTAACTAAAGCTCAGTTTTAACAAAATTTTGGCTCACAACCTCGAGTAGGTGACTGCTAACCAATTATCATAGGTGGCCAAACAATCGAATTCCGAGGTAGCATTTGCCTGGATTCTGTAGGATTATTTTTCTTACGCTACAACTGATGAAAAGAAGTGCACCGGTGGTATTTAAACTCGTCCCCTGATAATGTACGGAGGAGACTCAATGGTATCCAGGCCTAACTCTAGGATTTTAACTTTCAGTATGATGGGTGATTCCAGAGAGGAGAGCGCGATTTCAAGGACAAAAAAAAAAGGAAGCGGGCGAAAGTATATCCGCAAGACAGTTATGACCTTTGTTGGCTTCAATCGGTCCCCAGAACATAAGGGCTGGGCGCAAAGTAGCTGGTAAATCGTGACTACTTCATTTGTTTTTTTTTATATATCTGGCTCGAAGCTCAATGTTGCTAATAAAATTGAGCAACTTTTATTGAAAAAAGCAGCATATTTTGAATTCACCGGAATGGAATTTAGTTTTCCTGGTCGCTTTAAACTGCAAAACATTTTTCCATACTTCGCTAATAATTAAACTCACGGAACCGGTTCGGGTTACGATTTATTCGAGCCGGAACTGAACCGGAACGAAGTGAACCCGAACCCGAACCGCAACCGAACAGGTATTTTTTTCTCTGCTCGACACACTGCTAAAAAGGAATCCTATCACTTCGCTCATTGACCCGTTGCGGTGGCTCAGTGGCTAAGGCTTTGTACTGCTGAGCACGAGGTTCGTGGGTTCCATTCCCGGCCGCGGCGGCCGCTTTTCTGATGGAGGCGAAAAGCAAAAACGCCCGCGTGTTCGAGATTTCGGCGCACGTTAAAGATCCCCAGGTGGTCAAAATTAATCCGGTGCCCCCCTCAACGGCGCGCCTGATCGCCTGCGTTGCGTGGGTGCGTGAAAGCCTACAATCACTTCGCTCATTGACACTCTATGCACCTTTCTGAAATTTCATGGAACTTCTATCCCATTTAAATCGAGGCTCAGGCGCCGAATGTTCCCTCTATTGCGGTTTGTTCTTGAAATGTAAAGTTACAAAAATAACATGCTGATTTCTTCGGCCTTCGTCATTCAGGCTGTGTCGTATAACAGGTGAGCACAAGGCAGCGATCCCGAAAAACAGTGGGACATTAAAAATCAGTCACACCCCCACCCCCGTCTAACGACGGCGATGGTTGAACATGAAACTATCCCGTGATGGATTCATTGGTTGACCAATCCCACACTGCAGGCGAGCATGTCTGGAGTTACGCATCACTTTTCTAGAGTGCCCACTGCAACTCTCGGGTATGCCCTCCATAGGCCTAACGTTTGGCTTTGGGGTGTATGGCGCGAATCGGTACCTGCTGCTCGGCGTTCAGTGAACAATTTTTTCAGTGATCACCGGTTTGAGGGTTTAAACCGCAAGATGTGGCGTTAGGCCTAACGTCCTAAACCTCAAAATGGGAAGTTAGGCCTATCGTCTTGTGGCTAACAGCCTTACGGCACGCAGAGCAATGCCATTCTTCGCGTGACAGATTCTTCGGTAGTCTGACTTCCAGAACGTTTCGACCATGTCGAAACGGAGCAATCGGGGACACGCCGGCTTCATAACGTGAGGGACGCAGGTTCGATTCCGGCCACGAGAAGCGTTTTTTTTTTCACGTACGTCACCCACTGTCATTCATCATCATCGTCAGAGAAAGGTGGCTTTCCTGCGGGCGTGTTGGCGTAAAACGGCATCAGTGAGGACACTTAGGCTTCGTTTTAAAAAGAGGGACGCATATGGCCGCGAACTACGTATCTAACGGAAGCTCAGCTCTTGCTAAACTCATTGACCAACAAACCTTCATATTAAAGGCCCTGAGCTCCTATATTTTGAATTCAGAAAGAAATAAAGCTTAAAATGTAGTTTTTTCTTTAAAAAAACATAAGCTCATTACAAACAACCAATTTTTAATTCGATCTCGTATATAATAGCATGATTTTCCTGATTTTACTTAAGTAACATAGTACATGGTACTCAAACTTCATTTCGTTAATACACACTAAAAAACTTCGTGGATTTTGTTCTAAACCGTGCCTTTGAATTGGCAATCACTGATTTTAAGCGAGGAAATTATGCCGATTGGTACGCCAGAGTAACGCTTTGCGTGAAAAATCCCAAGTTCATTGTACCTAAGACGGTAGATGACCAGCGGAGCTCTAAAGGACGTGGTAAGAGAACTTGTATAAATCTGGCTCCACTGGGAGCAAGATTTGGACGTCTGATTTCTGCCTCCTGTAGCAACGCCATTTCCACTTAATGGCAGGAAACCCTGCTATCAGGGTTGCGCACAAAACCTTGTTTCCACTTCTGTGCAGGCGGGCGGCTACGGCCGCTCAGCCCCGCTTACGCTGCAGCCTGCGGCTGATGAGCCCATAGACTGCCCGCGTGCACTAACAGTCCTATCGGAATCTACAGCCGTGACGGGTGGCTTTCTCGCATCAATGTAAAACTGAATATGGTGGATGAACGCTCCAAATGGAGGCGAGAAAGGCACTGTAAGCTTAGGAGAGGCCCCGTTAGCCACCTGCATGGAGGAAAGAATCCTTAGAAGGGAGCGTCACGTGACAATCGCGAAGCCTACTCATAAAAAATGATAAGATAAACCATGGTAAGTGCACCTCATCACGTGACAGGCAAGCGGTAGTTCTGTGCGTCGCATGCGGCCGCCCGCGCTGCGCGCGTGTCTGGTGCCAGGCTGGACGGTCGTCGCGCATGCAATCGCAACAGGTCAGGCGGAAGTGGTCGGACAGAGTGGTCGAAGCTTACCGCTCTGCGCCCGCACCGAATTGTGGTGTGCCGCTATGCATATGAGAAAGGACGACATCCGCGTTTTTTATTTCACAAAACATAGCGCACTTGTCTCGGCTACTCAATATTAACTGGTGAGCTGGTCATACTAACGTTTTTCTCGCGGTCGCTTCCAAATTTCGTGGTTCTCCACCTTCTGTTTTACAACCCACTGAAGAAGATTAAAACTTACGGCTAAGGTCTTCTCGACAATGTGCTACATAAAACGTCCCACCACGCAAGATCACCGATAAAGCGAAGGAATGCTAGTGCGCACGCGAACGAAATGAAAGCTTTTCGCGCTTCGAGGTAGCTCACATATGATAGGACTGTCTCGTTACACGGCTGTGAAGGGAAGGTGGCGCGATAGCTCCCAGCGAAATGCCAAATGCAGTCGTCGCAGCAAACCGGGCAAACACCACGCATCGTAGGCCCTCTCGTGTGAAAGTTGACGGCCGCGCGTTCGAGCGATAGAACGTGAGAAGTGAAATTCGGCTCGCATCTCTGCTTCCTGTTGCGCATGCGATCTTGCTCCCGTGAGCTCGCATGGGTCAGCAACAATATTTCCAGGATCCGAGACTGGCAACGCAACGCTGGTGAAAAGCATCGTACGGCGCCTTCGGCGACGACGCTCCGGCAACACCACCGGCGACCCAGAACCACTAAATGCTACCATGAACCTGGGGCTTGGGCTGGCTCCCAGAATGCAGTGCGCAGGAGGAGCTCGCGGAGAGGAGAATGCGGACTCTGAGAAGGTTGGCTTGCGAAACCTGGCCGCTTGACGTCATGCTCCCTCCTTAAGTTTCTTTCCTCCATAGCCACCAGTAAATTGGGATAAGTGTGGTGGAAGTCACGTGGCTTTTTCCCGCTCTGAGCAGGCCAGTGGCAATCGCATCGTAGCAACGGCGACGGAGGCCGATCCACTGAGGCCTACATCATGGCGCAGTCCAGACGATATCTAATGGTCGGCAGGCGCACACGGAGCAGACGACAGTGGCGTGAGCAAAGGCACAGGAGGTGGCGAGTGGGTGCAAAATACAAACAAAAAAGGAGGCCGTCTAAAATGATGTTTCCGGCTTCAGTAGAGGTGACGGCAGGGCCTCTCCTAAACTTTTTTTTGCCTCTCCATGAGACGATATTTCGCTTTCCTAAAAGAAAAACTCTAGGTTTCATGTAACAATACCGCCCTTTGTTTCACAGCCCGTGCATCTTCCACGTGTTGGTTCAATAGAGGAACATGAGGTGTCGTGCCAACGGCCGACTTTGTGGTCGTGCCTCGGAAATATCCACTGCGTGTGCTCTTGTCGAGCATTCTGTTTCAACCATGCAACCTTTCACTGTTCGCTGCCGACGTTAGCCTGTTGAGTTCAAGGGTCCTGCGTTAGATGGTGCGCAAGAACGCAAACCGCTAATTATATCTACAACGAATGCTAGACACCATTGGAGAATTCATCAAAAGGGAGTTTCGATTCTCATTTTTTTCCTAGTGATGTGGTTGCCGGTCTAACCACTCCCTTTTTCCTCCCAGTGGTGTGGTTATCGTTCTAACGTCACTGCTATAAACGTTAAAAGGCATCAGCGTATGGTACTGATGCGAAGGTTCGAGGCATAGCGATCTCAAGGCATCTTTTGTTTAAAGGTATAATTTTGGTTACAAGTTGCAATAAGAATTGAAAAGCCTTGCGGCAGAAGTTTAAAGGCATTGGGCCGCTGCTACGGGTGCGAAGGCTTGAAGCATTGTGATTTAAATGTCTCCAAGCCTCCGCAGCAGGACCTCCTCCCAGCGAGCGAGCCCACTGGGGAGGTCAGTTCCACGCGGTGGAAGTAAAGCACGCGTCGCGGGGTGGATGTTGTTCTTTACCACTAGCAGTTCTTCTGCGGTACATGCTGGAAGAAATGGTAATGGCCGTATGAGGTCTCTTCGGTGGCAGGCGCGGTCTGCCGCTGTGTGGACACGAAGCATGTCCCGGCGAATCCACAAAACACGGACAGGACATGGGTAGGTATCCATAATCGCAAGAATGCATGTATCCAGGCTTGCACACCACGCAACGCGACGTCAATCCCGAATCGCTGCCGTTGATTTTGTGAAAATTTCCAGCTTCACCCCACTAGTCACTGTCTATAGAGCGCCAGCAGGCCATCCCGAATGGCAGTGAATTCTGCAAGCAGGCTAGGTAGAGCCCTGAGGGTCTTGTACACGCAGCTTTGATTCCACGCAGGGAAAGAGGGGCACGTCAAGGCCGTGGCAGTGAAGCAGTCATATTCCCCCTGAACAGACTTGAGCAGCTAATATTGCTGCGAAGGACTGAGTCGTATCACCATAGTCTCTGTCCTCCACTCCATGTGTTTCATAGAATCGACTGAGTGGAGGATACCGCAATGCGTTTGCATGCGAAAATCGCTTTCAAGGACCTCCTCGACAGGAGGCTCGAGTGGAGGAGGCATAGAGAGCGTAGATATTTCAGCGTCTATTTTTCGTCTAGCGGCATGGGTATGGATCCAGCAGCTTCGATAAAGTTAAAACGGGTTGAGCCATGCTGCGGGTCAGTAGATTTGAAGCGAATAGTTTTTACCGCTACTTTTATGGTGCAGCACTTGAGCGTCCGCTACTGGGTTTTGGCGGTGTCACCAGCTTTGTTACCGAGCAAACGAAGGGAACACCGAAGATAGAAGGGAAACGGAGGAGGAAAGTGGGGCGAAAGTACGAAGGGGAGGGCGATATGCCGAGGCGGCGCGAGATGGTTCCTGGCAGCGTCGCGCTATGAGATAACCGAGAGAACGAAGGTGCCACCGATAACGATCCCGCAGGAAATCGGAGGGTGGAATGGCGAAAGTGTGAGAGGAAGGGCAGTGTACCTAGGCCGCGCTACAGAAGCCCAGCATGCGCTGCGTTGATGCACGTATACATTGGCCTTCCCAATTGCTTGGTATTAAATGCTGTACTAAGTGCTGCAACATTAGTTTTTTCTTGTGTTCATATAAGCCTAGTGGGATTGAACTTTCCGAGTCACCGTGACCATTTCCGAGTTTCGAGTTCCGAGTTTCTTGTGCTAACAGTGTCAGCACCAGAAAGCCTGTTTTCCCTGCAGCGGTGACGACTGCGTAGTTGATGAAATGTAGGCTCAATCGAGCAACATGCAGCTGCTTCAAGTCAGCCCAGCGTCAGACTAGATTTATTTGCATTCGAGCCAGTGCTGAATCGTTTCCCTGTGGGAATTCGTCGTCTTCCTAACTCGGCATGCATTGCCCTGCCGTACCAACTGCACGACCACTTACAGCTTTTGCGTGACCCTGTTGAACCAGTTCTGCAACCGGGGGCAGTCCATATTTTCATGGAAACCACCAGTCTTCTTGTCATGGAGTATACCAGGACTGCCTTCTCGAAAGCCACCTTTGGCGCATATAACCGTGCAAAGACCTGCTGAATTTTCGAACAAAATGCTTTAGCCCGCTAGTTAGGCCACACCTGCACGCATCCGCGTTTCGCTTCATGGAGGCGTCCATCGATGCAGCCGAAGATCCGTGCCCTGCCCTCCGCTGGCTCGCCTAAGTAGAAAGTTTTCTCATTTTAAATCGCCGCTACTGACCTGCGCCTCCATGCTATGGGGCCAACTTGATCAAGTAGCATAAAGTTCAGGCTCCTTTTTTTGCGCTTGAAGCTGGCTTCACGGAGCAGGCTACACGCAAGACACGGCTTTAGAGGTGCGCTCAGTGCTTAGTGGTGCTTATCAGCACGCTCCCAGTATTGTTTGGTAATCTTCACCACCGTTGGTATCTAGTTGGGCTGTAGGACTCTTCGTCGATTGATTGATTGATTGATTGATTGATTGATTGATTGATTGATTGATTGATTGATTGATTGATTGATTGATTGATCGATTGATTGATTGATTGATTGATTGATTGATTGATTGATTGATTGATTCTAGGGTTTAACGCGCCGACGCAACGCAGGTGATGAGGCGCGCCGTAGTGGAGGGCTCCGGCTTAATTTTGACCACCTGGGAATCTTTAACGTGCGCCGAAATCTGCAACACACGGGCGTTTTTGCTTTTCGCCTCCATCAGAAAAGCGGCCGCCGCAGCCGGGAATCGAACGCGCGTCCTCGTGCTGAGCAACTATTCGTCGGAAGGCAATTCGTAATGCGGCAACTCGTAATGGGATAATTTGTCGCATTGGGCAATTCGTAATAGGGCATTTTGTCGGATGACGATTCGTCGCTTCGACGAATGTGTTAAAAAACCGCGAACTGAGCTTGTTGGTACTGGTTCATTCTATTACTGCCCGAAACAACAGACTGGGACAAAGACACAACACGGGTACAGTGCAGGCCAAAAACAAAATTTTATTGAGGAAGCAAGCAATCTATCATCAAAGGCAAATACCTCGCGCTTTCCGAGAATGAACACATCGTTCATTTTAATGAATGTGACAAATAGCACAAACGACATTCATCCTGCTTCGATGCAAGCACCTCACCAGGGACTTTTATTCCTGTTATTCGAAATCAAGAAGCGCTATCTCGGTGTTGCTGAGTGTATTGGCGCGTAGCCAAGGATGACGCAGGGTTCTTCAAGGAACAAAATTTATTGGAGAGAATTTGAGCTTCTCAAAGAATTCAAAGAATACACAAGTGTCGAAGAAGTCAACAAAGTGACATCCACAGGCGATCGTCAGCAAATCGAATTCCACGGCGCTCACTCTGCACACTCTTATCTGTAGTGCTCGTGTGACAAAGCACACGAACGAATATCTATGCATTCACAACTGGACCTGCGCTGGCCTTAATTTCTGAACGAATTTTCAGACCGCTAACCTCGGTTGGGTCTGGAGCATGGTTGTGGCTATATGTGAGTTTTAATAACACGCAGATTATATACGTCAGTCACGATGTTGGCTTCACAAGTCCCTCTTCTTCGACATATCCAATGAATGCTTTGCTCTGTCCTCCTGTTTACAGTGTATAAAAATATCTCGTGAGCTAGCCTTTCCCCGCCTCTTTAAGTCCTGATGACTTTCATAGTGACTTCAAAAACCAACAAAAAACACAACAAAAAAAAGAAGAAAACCGCTTAGGCCAGTTAATTTATAGCATTTGGCTGGTGAACTTTATTTTGTTAGTCCTAAAGTTCGTTCTGGAAGCAGCAGGCTCACAGAAGCACTAATTTTCGGCCTTGAGTGATAAGAATGATATTACGACATCACCGCTCTGGAGGTGCGCTCTAAAATAAATCCCACAATTAACGGCAAATGTGAACCGACAGCTGGCCTCAAGAGTGTACATAGTCGCGAATGCGCAAAAAACCTGGCTCAAAAAATTATTCGGCCCTTAACTAACCTGCGCACACGTAACTGTGCATTTAGCTGTAGCGTGGCGTCCTCCGTGAACAGTTTACAAAAACGCTGGAGTCCTTCCGTAAACTTCAGCGCTCGTCATTTTCGAAGCTTTTGGAACAAGCCCCAGAAAGCGGGAAAATGACATTATTAGAACTTAGGAATGAAGCAATCTCAATCAATAACAAAAGACTGATTTATTTATTTATTTAGTGATTGATCCAGGAAAGTGTGAATCAATATTAATTACAATGTACACAAGCAGCTAGAGTCACCTGTATCTTGAGCAAAGAAAATAATATCGCGATGAAAGACCTGCAGATTGTTGTCAAACCCAGCACGCGCGCACTTCACTGTCTTTGGTGTGGTTGCCTAAACTTCTCATGTAATGTTATTGGATACAAACTAACAGCCCCTTGTGGTAACCGAAGAGCACTTTCAATAACCGCACGTACTAAACGAAAAGTGCAAGATAAACAGGGACAAGGAAGAAGGCAAGACGAAATGCACTCTTGACTGAAGGCTTATTCCAACAAACACATTAATACCATTTTTCTGGCTATTAATTTAGAAAAGAACTGAGTTTTTAAAGCGCATTGAAGGGCAGTGACGAACGGTTCCCGCTTGATTTCTGATGCAGAATGCATCGCGAAATTCAAAGGGAGCTTCCTAGCGTATCCCCCATAATTGTTGTTTCTGCTCATTCTGGGTAACGTGGGAGCCTATCGCAATCCTCTGCCAGATTGCCCGGAGGGGTGTACGTATAGACCATGCATGTTCCTCTGCCGTATAATTTATGCATCTTCTCGTTTGCATTACGCACTTAATTTTCACCAGAACTTGTAGCGTAGTTATATGCCACTGACACTGCGCAATCCACGCACTGCCTTGCACGCTTCTTTTCGCCCTTGATCAGCCCGTAGAATGTTTGGCGAAGTACCGAAAACTGTTAGCGTCGATGTAAAGCGCGGTGACGGCTCGAAACCACAAAGTGGCGCCGTTCAGCGTGTCTGTCGGGCTCCGCTAACGCCCTGTCTGCCCAGACCTCTGCGGATCCTGGGCTGCGCGCAACACACGTACTACGGTGACACACATCCTGGGGAGAACGAGGGAGCCCTCTGAGCTACGAGCTGGTCGCTCTCCAACCAGGCATACACACTATCGATGAGCGGGAAACGCGTTGCATATCGCGAGACATAAACGCGGCGGGAACCCACAAGAGCAAGGAATTGACTGTAGTGGGATGTAGCCTCAGTACGTTTGCCTTGAGGATTCCAAGATACTATGTGTGTAATTTAGGATAACATGACCGATTTGACAGAAGTTCTGACGAACGTTCCACGTACCTGGCATAGAAAGGGAAAATATGTACAGTGATGAAAACGGTGATGAAGGCGGTGGTTCTGACGACGACGACGACTGCAATGATGATGATATGGCGAGACTGAGCGACCAAATGCCGTTAAAGCAGCCGCTAAACCCTCGTCTAGCCATGTGGTACGGCAGTGGCGAGACTCCGGGCGAGCGCAGCTGCGACACGTCTCTGCAGCGCATCAAGTGGCGTGATGTAACATCTGCCACACTTGCGTTATGGTAGCTCAAGGTCATTGCGACGATATGAATAACTTTACGAGACAAGGCGTAGTATAGCTTTCGCTTTAAAGCTCTCGTGTATCTCAACGGCTGCGTCTCCACAAATATGGGAGGAAGTGTGAGATGACTACTCGCCTTGGCAGCTTACTGCGAGAAATTATCAGTACGAACTGCAAGGGTAGCCAAACACCTTCAGTGGCGCTGGCGCCGTTCTCCGTCGTGCTACTCCCGTCATTCCTAACCCTTCTAGGCACCTTCGCTAATGCAGCTTTTGGTGGCACTCCGCTCCGACAGAAAGGTAGCACTCGAAAACTTTTGACGGTTTTCACTGTGCAATTCTCACTTCAGATGATCAGCCTAATACTATTTTGTTTTCGTTTTCCTCTTCATAGGGAGGATCGAATTTCTGCATGATGATTTAAATTATCACACAATTGCTCACACCTTTCATTCCTTTAATGTGCGGTTAGAAGCTAGAACCTAGCTGAAGCCAACAAGAGTAATTATCCCGAGTAAGAAAAAAACATTGATCTTATCTTAGTTACGCCGTCAGCGGGATATAAAAGCGGATCACACGCACCAAAACATTCATTGAAGTGGCATCCCAGTCTAGAACTTCCTCTGAAAGGGACACTGAAGAAAAAATACAAGTTGCTCTAGATCGATAGATTAGCACCCGTCGCGGTGGCTCAGTGGCTAAGGCGTTGCGCTGCTGAGCACGAGGTAGCGGGCTCGATTCCCGGCCGCGGCGGCCGCTTTTCTGATGGAGATTAAAAGCAAAAACGCCCGTGCGTGCGACATTTCGTCGGCGCATGTTAAAGACCCCAGGTGATCAAAATTTATCCGGAGCGCTCCACTACGGCGTGCCTCATCGCCTGCGTTGCGTCGGCCCGTTAAACCCTGCAATCAATCAATCGATAGATTAGCTCACCGAGAACCCGAAAATATTATTCTTACGCGTAGGGTTTTTAAAAATAAGGTAGAAAATAGCGAAAACGGGAAGACAGGTGCCACCGCCACTGGCTATACCACACAACTTGCACAGGAATTTGGTAAAACGTCTGGCGTGCATAACGTCTTTCCTGGCTGTCGCTGGATGGCGCTACTCATCCCTACTTAGGGCGGCGGTACAGCTATACGAGGAATCGTGCTATCTACGCACGAGCGGTTGGTTCGACGCCAACATTCGTGGGGCCTCAAAAGGACAATACGTTTTTCTTGAACAAAGCATCGATAGTGAGAACGGGTCTAATGAAGGAACCTTTTTCTTAGTGTCCGGAGCTGCTAAGGACGTGAGAGTTCGGGAAAGCACGACTGATTTGACCGAAACTGACCAAATCACTCGGTACGTGGTAGCGTTGTATTCGGTTGCTTCTATAGCGTTATACATCAACGCTTCCTTGTTGCTTCCGGTTCATTATGACGCAAACAGCGGCTGCAGTCACTGCTTGCGTCACACTTAATCAGCGTTTGATTAGCGATTTGTCAGAAATTAAGCCATCTTTCAGCCCCGAATTAACGCTAAAATGGCTATGGGAAGGTCAGACTTTCGTTTGAAACATACTTGCCTGTTGCTTTCTGTGTTCCTTTAACAACAGCAGCAGCCCTCTGACTTTCATATTTTTATGCATGTGTGAGTGACCAGCTTCTTGGCAGACCGACAGTTCCGGAGACCTAACCCACGCTCAAGCGGTAACTGCAACTACTCGGCCCCGATTCATTTCTCATTACAAGATGTAACTGCGAAATTTTCTATACGAGTTTTCTGTTTCATTGGGAGCTAGGCACCTGAGACCGAAGCAAAATCTTTCGTCCATGGCTTCCAGGGGGCCAATTCTCCAAAACGGCGGGCCGTCGCTTTGAAACGACGGGGTAGCGCCATTGAAATGTATGTGTTCTGGGGTTGGGGCCGCCGCTTTGAGGTGGGCAACATGAAGATACGCTGCAAGAAAAGCCCTGTGGCAAGGACGCGAAGCGACACCCACTGCCCTCCGTCATTTCACTTGTCGCTTCGCGTCCTTGCCACAGGGCTTTTCTTGCAGCGTATCTTCATGTTGCCCACCTCAAAGCGGCGGCCCCAACCCCAGAACACATACATTTCAATGGCGCTACCCCGTGGTTTCAAAGCGACGGCCGTTTTTTAGAGAATTCGGCCCCAGGTTCCGCTTTCAGTGGAATCAGCAACACACAAAAAAGCATATGCCGTTGCTAACTGGAGACAGCGTCCGTGCCAAAACTTTACCAGGCTACTGGGCGCATTGTGGTGGAGTGCTGTTAATTATTCTGGCCAGCCAAGGATCTTTAATATGCGTCGATATCTCGACGTACAGGCGTTTTTGCGTTTAAGCTTTGTCCCAAAAAGCTGCGGGCGCGACCGGTAATTACACGCACGACATCGTTCTCATTAACGCAACGCCTTTACCCAGGCCATATAGCAGTGCAGTAAGGCACTTCGTAATTTGTGAGTAAATAAAACCGATAGAAATAAATTATGCAGTGTGAAGCTTTAAAAGAGAAACGCTACCTCAAAGATAATTTGTTTGTTCCCGGATATGAAAAAAATGTAGCTCACGTCATCATATTCACAGCCCGAATGAATGTACTGCAACTATGATCTCCCCCCGCAATCCATTCCTTATTAAAAGCATACACCTCTGTCGGCAGTTCTCAAGCTTTCTTTGATACGAGTGGACTGTGACAGAAGCCTACCTCACGTTTTCATACAGCGGTATCGAGCAGTATCGAGCAATACAGCGGTATCAAGCGGTATCGAGCAATAGGCTAAAGTGGATATTTGGGCGTGTTGGTTATACAGCCTTCCTTTCGTCTGTGCTCCAACTGAGCTGTCGCTTCTTCTAGATCAAAGAACAAGCGTTGTAGCCCTATGCGTGCATAGCGCAGTCTTTCGAGGATCAGCCACCGCAACTTCCTCCCACCCGCAGTCAGCTACGAAGGATCCGCTGATGCAAAAGTAGCTGACGTGACACATAAAGGTTTTGTTGAGTCCCGACCAGCCACCCCTTTCTCTATACGCCAGCACGACCACCATTAACACCGCGGCTCTGGCCCTCAATCCGACAACCCGAATTTCATAGACACTGGATCGCAGTCTGACCCTCATCGAAGATCAAATCATTGCCACCATGCAGTCACCCGGCAAGAGCCATGTCCACCAACGTCGGATTAGTAACAAAGGCGCCCATCACCGCGGGAAAAGCCAACAGCAGAAATCAGAGGATCTCCTACGAATAAATTCTTGTAACGAAGACAGCCCCATAAAAAAAACTTGAGCTGAAGCAAGAACATGATGGGATTGCACTTACGTGCGTTGGGCCAGTTGCGCAGTTTCCGCAGCACTTAATTCGTGTTTTAGCCCGTTTCGTTTTTCATGGATGGTAAGCGCCACTTTGGAAGCTACAAAAAAAATCTGAGAAAAGCAAATTAACCTTTCGTAGGCCACGCGTTTCACGCTCGGTATGAAATGAAGCCCGTATTGGTCATAAATCCCCGTTGATGCCGAATTTACGACAGCCGTCACTTCACCGCCAGATATCCGCTATTACACAGTGGCCTGCGAAACAAGCGTCTCTTTGCAAGCAGAAGACGGGCGCATGCAGAATTACTACCTCGGAAGAAATTTCCCAGTAAATTCGGTGGCGGTCGAACCAACGCCACGCGACCCTCTTTTCTATTCAACCAATCGGTCATGATTGGTTTGTTTTACCAATAGTTTGTACCAAACTAATACCAATGGTTTGTTTTACCAGCAAGGGGAACGAGGATTAAATAAAAGGGAGAAGGACGGGTCAGTCATCCTTCTCCCTCACTTTATTATTTTTTTTTTGGGTGGGGGGGGGGGGGTGTTCTCGACATTATACTGTTTAAAACTAATTTCAAGCGTACAGAGATAACGTAAAATAAATAAGAAAAAAATGTGTTTTTTTACGTCCTGCATAGTTTTTTCCCCACAGGCGAGCTTTTGCGTAGAAGTACATGAACTGCCCTTTGAACTACGCCGAGACGTTACTTGGAACAACCATGTTTGTATTGCTGGAACGCTCTAAATTCTACCCTGCAGGTAGGGTTTGGAACGTGCTGAAAGCTCTGTTGATTCAATATCAAGGATAAAAATCCAACACAATGAGCAAGGTTTTTCTCTCGTGATTAGCACAGCATTTCATTCTTCATGCTTAATTCCTATATTGATGCGGTGAATAAAGCTTTGTAGACAAGACGCTGGCTATCATATTTGGGACGAATATTACCTTCGCTTAACCAACGCACGGAGAGCCGACTTTTCTGCGCGTTTACTGTTTTCGTCAGCGTATAGCGCGAGTAAGTGAAGATGATGCAGACGGGAAAGGTGACAACGTGGCTCACCCGCGTCTCCGTCTTCCGAATTTATGCGCTTTTCAGTTGCCTGCTCGGCAAGGAAGAGTGCTGCCTGAGCCCTATATATATAAAATCCCTCCCCTCGCACGACATAGGTCCACCCATCGTTGGCTTATCAGGAGAGAGTCAGGTCACTCACGTGTCTTCGTGGAGTATCGAGGAAGGGGCTTTTCCGCAGGCAATTTCTTTCGAGAAAAAAAAAAGAGCAAGAAGAACTGGGTCACATCTGCCTTTAGGGTGCACGACGCGTTGCGGAGAGAAAGTGGTCCCTCGAATCAGAATTCAAACCAGGTGCGCGGAAGTTTTACACGGAGGTAGTGGGTGACACGAAGTCACATCTGTTGCTAAGCCTAGAGCTCTTGAAAGCCTTGTGAGATTGCTTATTGTGAACCTCCTCTCCCCCCAGTCCTCCCCCCCCCCCGCCAAAAAGAAACTCCAAAAATATGTGCGCAAAAGCCGCAATTGCTTTTTGAAAAGAATAGAAATAGTTCGGTGCGAAAGGAACAAGGACGATAAGTGGTAACGTAGGTACGAAAGTGGCTTACTAATTCCGACAAACGTTCTTGAAATATATTATTTTATTCGCACTGCGTCCTGTCAATAACACAATGTTTGAATATTAATAAAAATATAACGCTCCTTATATGGTTGAAACGCGAAGCTTTCTCGGATACAAATGCAAAACGCACAATCTAATCAGGCAAAGTACAAATCTACGACAACCCTGAGCTAACCGAATGTGATGGTGTGATTTTCCAAAGATCTATTGGTCTGTAATTGGGTGAATGGGCTGAATCGAGTAGCTCCGCGTTGTCGTTGAGTTGGACTTCGGCTGACTGGATTGTGGACTTTTCATTTTTATTTTAGAGAGCTTCGCGCTTTATCATCATCATCATCGTCATCCTCACGATCATCATTATGTGCCCTTTGTGGAGACCCATTGAGTAAAGTTGGCTTCCCTTCAGTGCCTTTTGGAGTAACTACATCGCCATCAGTAAGGCATAAAAAGCTTCCCTTTAACTGATAACTTTCAAGTACCAGGAAAAAGACTAGAGGCTCAGTAAAGAAGGAACCATTTTACTGAAAAGGAGCGAACATTGAGGTTCGAGAGAAAAAAGATCACCGTTCACCTTGCATGAAAATGCCGAAGGGCTGCAAGCTGGGCCGTTGTATCAATGTACGTTTGAGAGAGCATGAATTGTCATTAAAGAACCGCCCATCATCCCATCTTTCTTCACGTTCTGCCAAATGTAGAGGATGTAAACCTAATTTTTCTTCCACAGGAATTTTATTTAGGCACCGTCAACAAATGCCCCGTGAAAGTACAGAAGCGTTCCACATTGCAGAAAGAAAAGATAAGTGTGTTAGGCAAGCAAGTGTGTCTCCATTCCAAAGAGATTGCCTATCTGCGTGGGCCTTGATTGTAGCCGGTGTTCATTTAGTTGCCTCCTCACCTTGAATTTGCAAACTTGTTTCACTCATGTCCAGTGCTTTCGATTGTTTTGTATTGTGTGTATATATTCCCCCTTCTTTAAAAAACTTTAAACTTTAGTTGTTAGACCAGCTGCTGTACTTGTGTTCCCTTACTTTGTCTCCGTTTAAGTTCGCCCTGGTTCCATCAAGGAATTTGAAAAAGCCGTCCTGCGCATGAAATACGCATGAAACGCATATAAGAAACCGCTAACTGCGCCTCAAAAAGTGAACGCACATCATCGTCGAGCGCACGACGCCACGCACTGCTACAGCGTCATCTCGCAGTACGCCGCCACCGCCCAGCATGTCTTACTGCCTCCCCCTCGCACTTTCTCCCCACTTTCCTCCGCCGTTTTATTTCGGTCTTCGTTCACTCGGCAACGAGGCCGACGCAAATGTTAAACCACAGTAGCGGGCGCCAAAGTGATGCGCACTAAAAAGGGTGTAAACAAATTTACAGTGCAGGATGAAAAATGGCGCGATGACTTCCCTCGTGCAAGTTTCTTTTTATCCACTGTACGTGGGAACTAAGTGTTGCCCTTAAATTATTTTTGGCGTTCCTACGAGTCGTTAAGTGCGTAATTTTCCTCCGATGCTATTGGTGCATTTATGTGAGGAGGTATACTTCTTCGACAGCCTCATGCGAGGACAAACTCAAAACAACAAATTGCAATGAAAGCAATTGCAATGAAAGCATTGCAATGAAGGCAACGGGTAAGCAAAACTTTCAATTTATATACCTCGGGCATAAATATATGCATGTAGCTATGTTCACGAGGTGCGCAAAAAGGAGATTCGTAGTTTCCTGACGAGGCCACCGCCCCGGAAGTACAGATCGGAAAGCACTGGATGCAATCAAAGGAAAGACAACACAAAAACTCTGCACTAGAACAGAAAAATGGACACTTCGAATATATGATAAAGGCATAACAAGCAAGCACACTTGATACAGTAGAGAAATAAGATGATCACATGCGCAATGAAAACTAATACATGTCTACACAATGAAATGCTACAATTTTATGTTTATGCAAGGTAAACAGTTAACATAGGTGATGCATACCACAATAAATTGGTTATTACATAAAATGTACACATGAAGAAAGTCAGTTAGATTGGGTGTATGTGGCAGGAGGAGTTTTATTTTCATGTTGCGTTGCCATATGAGATTGTATTAAAGTTATGAGCTTTGTCAATTACGGAAAAATGGATGTTACAGAGAGTAGTAGTAGTAGCGGTATGTGTTGTTGGATGAGGCGGAATTAGCCTTGCATAACTGCCACCAATTGCTCCGCCTAATCGTCCCCAATATTATATCAGAGACACACAATGTCACCGCACCTCACTTAGTCCCTTGGACTGCAAGAATCCAAGCAGGAGACGAGACACCTCTCTTCGCACAATCCAGTGGTCTCTAGGAAAAGTAATGTCCTTTGATGTAGCATGGTGCACTCCTAGCGTCTGGAGATCATGGAAAAAGTTCGTCCGTTCAAGGTTGGTATTGGAGCAGTTCATAATGTAGTGATCAATGTCACCAGTCACACTTCACAAGGGGCATAAAGGTGATGAAACAGTGTTGATTTTATGTAGCCAGGCTGTTGCACGGTAGTGTATGCATAGTTTGGCTATCATTGTTTGTCCGGGGTCTAGGCCCAACTAGGGAGTTCATGCGTAGATTATTCACTACCTCTCGTTTTAAATATTTGTCAAATAAGAGTGCAGAGTTAGTCTTAATTTGGTTGTAAAAAATTGCTAAGAAGAAAATATAAAGTTGAGCAAAGGATAAAATTTATGGAATCTGAAAAATGGGCCTTTTTGTTTGGGATATCGGGCATACGAGTCGTAAAGCTCTCCTTTGAAGGTACTGTAGCCGATCTGAGTCAGTCTAATGACCTAATCCCCATACTGAATCGCAATACACAAGGTGTGAATGAATAAGTGAAAAGTACAATTGTTTCTTCAACTACAGTGGTACGATCTGTCTGAGTCGGTATATAAACCGGTTGACCTAGATATCTTTAAACACACACGATTGAAATGGACCGACCAGTTTAGGTGAGATTTGAAACAAACTCCAAGGAACCGACAAGTACGTGTGAACATAAGTTGCGAATGGTTAATCTGTCGTTTGACGTTATGAGGGATGGGTTTATTATTCGGGTTTATTATTATTATTAATAATAAATTTCGTTTTTTTCGCATCGAGTGGAATTTTGTTAATATGCAGCCATATATTTAATTCATTAATCCAAGCATTACCTTCCGATTCTAGCAGTGCAAGACCTCGTCCTTAGAAGAAAACGTTTGTATCGTCCGCTTAAAGAGCGACATCTGGGGTTTATGGAATATTTACGATATCATTAATGTAGGCGAGGAAATTCAACGGACCGAGAATTGATCCCTGGGGAACTCCGTATTTTTCCCCCTGCCTCAGGCTGAGTTTCATGAAGCTGTGTATATTGTGTTCTTGTACTCAGATAACTTTCTATCAGTTGACCAGACAATCCACGAATTCCCTACAATTCTAGTTTTTTAATTAAGGCGTCATGCTTGATAGAGTCTAAAGGAGTCTAAAGCTCGACTGTCGATTCGTTTATAAACTGGACATGCGTCCGTTGGCGGAGCGTATGTTCATTTTGTAATTACTCACTGTATCATCCCGCAAGACGTGACTGTAGGGCCTCATAATTGAGATTGCCCACCACTTCTATATGGTGCGTTATCCAGCACGGCACTAGGAGTGTGTAATGGAGGAGAACAATCCAGGGTAGTACACAAAGCCTAATTTTCGTGCAAAAAATTGATTACAAACATAAGGATGCAAGGTAAATGGGTTCAGAGATTGCGCGAAACTGTGTATGCGTGCATGTCCGCGTGTGCATATGTGTAAGGTCTGTGTGTATGTGTATGTTTGAGTGTGGGTGAGCACATGTGTGTTTATTCTGTTTTAAGATGTATTACCATCACACCATTAATAGCTTGATCACTTTAAAAGGGGCTGTGAAGAAATTTTGTTAAATTAAGTTAATCCACTACTTAAAGTGCTAGTCTTTCCTGTGACGTTTCACCGAGCGATGTTCGCAAGGCTGAAATTGGACAAGGGAGAAAGGAAAGGTTGAAAGCAGGTCGTATTTCCTCACGGTGCCGTATGGGATCTTTACAAAAAGCTTCCGGCCGGATGCGATGAGAGAAAAAGGAGGATTTCCTCTTGTGGGCACCATTGCCTGTCTAAATCGGGGGCTGTCGCCCGTCAGAAGTACTTTTTCGGGGCCACTATCTGACGTTGTGTCCTTTCGTCGAATGGGCGCCCTAACGCGAGAGATTCGTGAGAGGCACGTCGGGAGATTGCCAGAAGAAACCACAGTTCACCTGTTTTGCATAGGACTTCTCTGAAAGCTGGTTACCATGCGTTGTTATTTTTTCCTGCATTGGTTTGTAGTTACATCTTGCTACACCTTTGCACCAAAGACGTTATCTCGGACCCCTGCAAAGAGCACTGTAACGTGCGGTGCCTACTGCGTCTAAAGGACGCGAACAAACACAAAGTAAAGCAAGGCTTTGGGTGCTTTCTGTTCGGAGGAGATACCGCAGTTTGGGTAAGTTTAGCGACTTCCCTTTCAAGTTGACGGTGTTAAAACAAGCTCTAGTTGATCTAGGGTCGGCAGCTCAGGTATATAAAGGGACAAGCTTAGCTGTAGCTTCACACCTCCTTGAACCTACTCCAGTCCACAGACCAACCATGAGCTCTCTGGTAAGCGCATAAATGTTCTTGACTGCACTGCATTACAGCCTTTTTTCTGGACATCTAATCCTTTACACAATTAAGTTTACACTAGCGAGGCCAATATTTTTGCCTAATTCTGATTGAACAAAGCAAAGAAATCTTGAAGATGGTACCTTGTTTATGTACACTGTTAATCCCCAAGGGATTCAAGACCGCTGTTGGGAGCGGGGACATACTAAAACAGCTGATTGTTCTCTCGCTCTCCTGCAGGCAACCTTGGCGCTTCTTGCCGGCGTGATTAGTGCAGCCTTTGCTGGGGGAGTAGCCGGGGGCGGTTTGGGCTACGGTGGAGTAGGTGGTCTCGGTGGTCTCGGCTACGGCGGGCTCGGTTATGGTGGTCTCGGGTACGGTGGTCTTGGGTACGGTGGCCTTGGTTACGGCGGTCCTGGTTACGGCGGCCCTGGTTACGGCGGCGTGGGCTACGGCGCTGGGGGTCCTGGTGGCGTCGGTGGTGTCGGTGGCGTCGGCGTGGGAAGCAGCGTCGCTCTGCTGCGCAGCGGACCTCCGTTTGCGAGCGTGGTGTCCGGCCCAGCATTCCTTATCAGAAGCTACCACAACGTCAACAAGATTAACGGCGGTGGTGCCATCCTCGCCCACAGTGGACTGGGTAGCGGATATAACGCTCTAGGCCTCAACGGAGGTGCTGGCTATGGCGGCCTCGGCTACGGACCCGGCTATGGAGGCGCGTATTACAAGGGATAAGGCAAATGGGAGAAGCAGGCTCCTTCACCGAGCGATCATGTCTGCTTGCCTTCGTCGAGTGTGTAAAGTCACCAAAAGGAAACGGGTTGTAAAGAAATATGCACTGTGCAGAACCCCTTTCAGGATGTATGAAATAAAACATTAGTCATCAATAAAACGGCATTTGTGGTTCCTTTGTAGAAATAGAACCCCTCTCAGACGTGCTTTCTTGTTTTCTCAATCTATCGTTCACAAATATAGCAACCAAATTTTGATCCTCCAACAGCACGGCATAAGAGGCAACCATCCTCTTAAAAGTATGCGCAATTCATGAAGACGCGAATTTAGCCTGTTATTTTTGATAATCAACTTGTAGTAGTTAAAATGGATACTTAGTACTTCGAACTTAGTACTTCGAATTTTACTTCGCGCCATTGAAGAACAACAAATAATCAAGGACGATCCTGGACAAGCAATAAAAAATAAATTCTGACGGTTATGTTAGCCGAGCCGTTGCGTTTAGGTTAATACCCCAGATGAGAAAAAACAAAACAAAGAGAAAAAATTATAAAAAGGAAATGATGTGAGATGATGCCCACAAATTTCTCAGTCACAGATACAAAGTTTTTCACAGAACTCAATGCAGTCCTGTGCTCCGCATAAACACCAATACAGTTTCGGTTACCCTTGCTGCCTGACTAGGACCCGACCATGAAACCGAAGCAACGCCCAGCTAACTTCCATAAGTAGGTGGTCTACACAAAGATGTTACGAAGTTCTGACCAGGCACCATATACTTTGGGCACTAATCAATCAATCAATCAATCAATCAATCAATCAATCAATCAATCAATCAATCAATCAATCAATCATACTTTTTTATCGCCCAAACGAGCAGCCATGAGCCCTTAGGGCTTGTACACCAATGGATGCAAGTACAAAAGGGCACTAGATTAAGAAACGCACGCAAAGACAAGGCCCTCCAAGACAACTAAAACAAGAAGGACATAAACACAACAACCGAAAGAGGATTAATGCATGAAAAAGCACACCCGGAGAGCTCTACGAACAAGATATCTTCTAGGAAAACAAGAGAAAGTAGATTGAAAAAATGTCACTGAATAAAGTGGCGCATGGGAAGATAAAGTGAGCAATAAAAGGGAAACATGGAACTTAGTAATGATGGTATTAATTACAACAGCAGGTGGAGTGGCCAATCAGTAATCTTTGGAGTTTTAAGGGGCCAACGATCAACTTGCTATTCTTGCTACGGGGGCACTTGTTTAGAGGATGACTGTAAATTTATTTACTATAATTAATAAGTATTAATTAATAAATTATTAAGTAATTAATTTTTAATAAGTAATAATATTATTCAATAATATAATAATAAATGTATTATTAATAATTATAAAAGGATGTCGGTGAATTTATTTACCTATAATTAATCAATTACTTAATAAATTAATTTTCGCTACTGCCAGTCTCATCCTTCTACCATAGCGCCCAGCTGGGTTTGCAAATTTTACATACAGGTAGTATACACATACAGCAGAAAAATTCTGTAAAAAAATAAAAAGCAATCTGAAACGTGGACCATCCTCAAGGAATACACAGAAAGAATACAAAATATGTTCCACTATAGTCATACATAAAAATCAATAACACAAGAAACGATAAACATATTGAAAACGAAAAAATTGCGCCCACCTCCCCTCGCGGGAACCCTGGTGTGATGCGATGCTGAAGGGGGTTCCATAGGGCGTTTCTGTTGGGTCGATTACTCGAATTGCGTGAGCAATCGTCGGGTAATCGGGTAATGCGAGAGAGAGAGAGAGAGAGAGAGAGAGAGAGAGAGAGAGAGAGAGAGAGAGAGAGAGAGCGTAGCGAGGACGACCGTCGACTGAGAGACTTGCCGGAGTGCGGCGGCACTCCGCTTGTATGCGCAGCGCGAATATAACTGGTAGCGAAGCTTCCATAGAAGTCCATACCTTCAGAAAATGGCGGCTCTTAAGCTGCTCATGGGGCTTAGCGCCATCTGTGTGAGGAGGGAACACTTCCGGCGGAACAAAAAATAAACAGGATGTGACGCAAGATCCGGTCAGAAAGTGACGTCATTTTGGTGGCATTAGCGGGAAAATTGGACTTCAAAATAGCCTTAGCAGGCCTCTGATCGCTGAAGGCTCATGTAATTGTCATCTGACGCAAGTTCGCGAACCCTTGGCGTGCGTGCTTCAAGTCAATGCCAGCTTATACTCGTGACTAGAGAAACGTACTTTAGCATACTGTCATATGATTCGCCTCGGTGTTTATAAAAACATCTTGCATGTTCCCTGAACCTTTATTCTGTATTCATGCCTTCTACTGCTGTATAAAAGCAATCAGTTGTTCATTTTAATTGCAGTGGGTGGCAAACGTACCCCCCCGACCGGAATTTTTTTTTTTCTGCCTTGGGATACAGAGCACAAAAGGACACTTGACCACACTCCCCGGCCCCCCTTTCATATAAAAAACGTGCCCACTCCTTACCCCGATACCAATTTCTACCAACGCCACTGCTGGGTTTAATTGCGTCGCATATACGCAGGTTGCGTGCGTACCTTAAGATCAAGGTTATATAATGATTGCTCAGTTTGTGTACTTCTGTTCTAAGAGAAGAAATAGCGTATAGTCATGCTATAATCAAGACATTTGAATTTTATTCCAGGATAAACATAAAACAACTTTACCACACTGCACAAAATCAGCACGTATACAAAAGTACAAAATGTTCGTGGACACTACATGCATTGTGATTTTCCTTACGCGCCAAAAAATTGACTTTACCCGTAACACATAGCATTATGAGCAATGAAAGCGTGAACAGCAGAACTACTTCGAAACAAGAGAAAAGAACTAGGCACTGCATCTTGACGCAGAAAACCTGGCCGCAGGAATGCCGATTCACGAAAGTGCAGCGAGCATACCGCAGCTGTCCCGGCGTCTTATCAAGTAGACATGGGTTTCTACAGAAGTTCACTCAGCATTCACACCTGCAATTTCCTGGTTGCATTATTAGGCAAGTGTCGCAACAGATAAGTAAAAAGAGGAAAAATGGATCAATGCAAACGAAAGTGACGGCAGTATGTAAAAGCACATAGCAGGAAAGATCTGGCAGCAGCGCAGGACGGAGCAGCACAACACAGTACTGCGATGGAAATAATGCCTGCGCATGCAAGTGCGGGAGGCAACGAGCACTACAAGCATTGTAATGCAATAGAGAAGACACTGAGATAGACAATTAAAGCGACTCGTTTAAATTGGAGTGGTACTACGCTGAGAAGTCCTACAGTAATTGACACCAGTTCCTCCGAGCCAGCCTAAGGTGAAATCAAAAGATAACTGTGACATAACAAAGCTTCAGACCCATTTTTTTTTTCGAAGCACCACCACGTCCCCTTACACAACCCCCGTGCACGTATTAGCAGTACTATAGTTTCGCGTTACCTGTGGAAATGAGAGGAAAATGGTGCAGTAAAACTACAGGCGTACGGGAGTTGCTATTCCTTGTACAGCACATCGTTTCCGTAGGTCGTGGAAAGCGCTCCGCTCCAACCGTTGGCAGCATCGTCCCGTAGTTCACCGTGCCCGCCGGGCACGGTACTAAACGTGTTCACCGACGATACAACGCACCTCGCACCTCCACGCACAGCAAAAACTAAGTGCACACCAAATTAACAAGGAAAAACGAATGCAAATGCGCACCACCAAAACACGCGAGGGGCGTTTCCTAGCAGACGAACTTTAGGAGCGTCTTTCCTAACACTACAAGGACTGCATCACAGAGCAATGACATGTGCCATTCTTCAGAGGGCGCTACAAAAAAGGTTTTTGAGAATGAACAACATTTTCATAAATTATTTACACACTGTGCCTAAATAAATGTTATTCAGAAATAAATATCGTTCGTAAAATATAAATGTTGTTTTATTGTTGAACAAAACTTGGTTTTTTGTTACTAGTGTCTGTTCCCTCCTAACAGTCGCGCTTCAATCGCCACTCCCATAAGCCCCCATGCTGATGTCGCTGGCAATAGGTTCTGAACCGCTTTTCTCCCGAAGCTTCGCTACCAGCAGCGCGCCCGAAGGAGAGGAGACCGCGGATAGAGGGGGCGCTGCACATGCGCACAGCGTAGGGTGCCTCGATGCGCGCGCTCCGCGCGCGCATCGAGGCACCCTAGCACAGCGCGCTTGCGCCGCGCACAGCGCCGCCCACCGGCGGAGTGAAAGAGCGCGCCGTACTGCGTGCGCCACAGATGTTGGGGGAGAGGGCGCGCTATCACGGCGAGAGGAGAGGGGGTGGCCGGAGGAGAGATGCAGCTGTGCGGACGCGGACGACAACGACGCAGGAAGGACAGGGCCGCCGGCAAGAGATGCTCCTCTCAACGTCACATCTAAAATTCTGCACACACTTTTGTAACAAATATATATACAGCTACACCTTTCTATTCGCAGTAACACTAGCAGAACCGGAAAGTTACATGAAATGGGATTTAAAAAAAACAGCCCACCTGTAGAGACTATGACCACTCAAACGGTTCAAGAGTAGGTCGTAATTCCTTTGTGGACGAAGGCACAGTGTCTTATTAGGTTGTATTTTAAATCTTTGAGTCCAAGTCCTCTAATGAATTCGTATTCGTAATGGTGGGAACGAAAGTATTCCATTCTCTTTTAGCTTGTGAAATAATATTTCTTAAAAGTGCCATGTTCGTAAGAATATTCTTTTAAAGGGCATGTTGTTTATGACGGGCTGTGCGGGATTCTGATAGGCGGATGTGCAGGAATGTGCAGATTTTGTAATGGTTGTGAATTAGCTGAAAGAGAAATTTGAGGGGCCTGTTGTGCTCTAGCTGTCAGTGCTGGAAGGCCGCAGATAAAAAAACATATTTGTCGGGAATCAGTGCACGTATATTTGTTGCAAATGAATCTCGCTGCGCTCCTGTGTACTTTTTTAACGCGATAGCGTTAGTAAGCTCATTTTTTTGTTTCCCCGTGGATGCCAGCCGTACTGCATGAGCCGTGCTCATCAAGCGTCCGCGGAAACACGTAATCGCTGCCAACGGGAAGCTACGACTGAGGCAGGCAGAGGCGATCATCTGCACCTGGAATACGCACAGAACCAACTGATATGTGGAAAGAAGGACAATGATTGTACCTCCGAGACGAAATAAAGGACACGCATTCTCAGCAGGTGCCGCGCCTGCACAGTGAAGTTTGTTCAACGCCCAGTCGGTGGCAGCATACTCTACAAACACAGCCGCCATCCGAGCTCGCAACTGACGCCATCACACCAAAGCGTCTTTAAAATCAAATCAAATCACAGTTTATTAATTTCATAATAGTGCACAAATACATTGGATTAGTACAGAAGATAAAAAGGAGCACCGGAAGATAAAAATGTACAAATTTCCGGTAGTGCACCTGCCGGAGCCACACCTGGGCTACGAGGCGCGCCGTAGTGAAAGGCCTCGAAATATTTTAAACCATGTGGGTCTTTAACGTGCGTCGAAATCTCGACGCACGGGCGTTTCAGTTTTTTGCTTCCATCAGGAAAACGGCTTCGCGGCCGGGAATCGAATCTACGTTCTTGATTCATTGCAGGGTTGAATGCGGCGACGCAACGCAGGCGATGGATGAGGCGTGCCGTGGAGGGCTCCGGATTAATTTTGACAAACCTGGGGATCTGTAACATGCACCGAAATCTCGTACACACAGGCGTTTTTGCTTTTCACCTCCATCATAGAAGCGGCCGCCACTGCCGGGAATCGAACCCGCGACCTCGTGCTCAGCAGCGCAACGCCGTAGCCACTGAGCCACGTGACGGGTAAATCCACGTTCGTGGGTTCTGCAGCGCAATGCCTTATACCCATTGAGCCATCCCGGCGTGTTTTCCACCGGAGCTGACACCGGCACCAACATTACTAATGGTCACATAACTAAAACAGGGGGCAAAGGGTTATCGCCCGTCCCTCAAAAATGAAGGACGGCATTTATTATGACCAGAGACTAACTCAAATAAATCCTAGCATATAGGGTGTAATCACATGAATTTTCAAATTGCCTTTTTAATATTCCTGTGGTTCTGTCTCCCCTCATCTCTGTTGGGCAAACGACGAAGGACGCCACACGGCCAAGTTAAAAATCGCCCTAATAGGTACGGGTTATAGACAACAATCTGGAGCAGTGAATTTATTTTTTGATTGATGCCATGTTTGATCTTTGCCAGGTATTTTCAGACATTGTAGATTTATATATTTTTGTTTATACCTATTCCTGAGGACACCTGTTATGCATCCGATTGAATTCTTTAGCACACGTTTTTTTTATTTACCACAGGTTATTAATTTATACTCGCTTTTTTTAGCTAGACAATTAACCGGTGTTTACAATGGTCCGACGCCTTTTTGTATTTATTTTTAAATTACACACCCTCAAATTACATAAACTACATGCACACTCTCAATATCCAAAAAGTAACAAACATTAGCTAGCCCCCAGAATGAAGAAAACCTTATGAAGAGTATTACGTAGGGTGGGCTGCCTTGCTAAAATGAATTCGCGAACACTGGTCTAGGATATTGTTGGGGAGGAAAAACGGGCCTTTTGGAAAACAGCCGCAGGATCTAATGTCCTAAATGCTGATTAAGCGCGTACCGGTTGTGCATACAAAATCCAGCCATTGTGTTCGGGACAACCAACCTTCGTTTTATGTTTACAAGCCTACATTTACCACATTTTAATTCTTTGTTCTAGCACCCCCCCCCCCTCCCACCTCCCGCCTGTACGCACGAATCTCGACCAGATTTCTTTTTCAGTCGTAATATTTTCGGTTTCCCCTGAAAATCCTACTGGCGTGGTGGAGTTCACGGTCTCCGAAGCGTCACCGCAGTGATTTTTTATTTTTTATTTAGAACATACTGCTAGCCTCTTAGTGGAGGCTAGCAGTGATACATTCAGTGGAGGTGATACATTCAGAACAATGACATAGCACACTTCGCGTTTAAAACAGAGAAAAAGCTTTACATTCACCATGGGCGCATGAAACCTCTATAATGTGACACAAAAAGCCATCCGGAAAGCCGCTGAGAACACAATGGACACTATCGTTTGCTGGCTACGCCCTTCCGCGCGTCGCGGTCATATCGACGGCGCCCCCACTCCAGGAATCGCTCTTTTTGCGCCTTCAGTCGCCCTCTTGGGAATTAACTCATCAAGTCGCGCATATCAAGGTCACCCCAGGTACACATCGCTTCCTCCCATTATAAGGAGCAAAAAAATGAATAGGCTAGTGTGACGAGAGCGGCAACAGTCGTCTTCAAGTTTTCGAAGTTCAGTCGACGCAATGGTGAAGCACAAGTGACACCCCTCTCTCTCTACTTAGGGGGATGATTGCCGGCGGCGCTCAGCTTTCCCCTCCCCTAAGTAACGCCACCGTAAGTGCGATCGTTGGTTTGTTAGTTTTAAGTGGAACTGACACTGAATGCAACGAAGGCGAGATTGATTGAGAGAATAATTAAAATGAAATGCACACGCGCTTAATCTACCTTGTTTTTCTGTTGAGTTTTCGCGGACGTTTTGCTGGGGGGGGGGGGGAGGAATAGACGAAAGCAGCAGCGTATTGCACCATTGGGTGAAGTGAAGGGAAAGCGCTTTGGTAACCCTTAAAGTATTAGGGGTGTTCACATCAATATTAAAATAACAAAAAATGGTTGAACGGATCGAAATTAACAACGTTAATTTTTACCATCTACTACAGAAATTGGGTTTCACGTGGTAATGCTCCGCCAGGGTTTAGCGTTCGTTTCCACGAATGGCGGCGCAAGCACAAGTCTCGAACGTAAAATCATATCAAGTCACGAAATTACAATATTAAAGCTAAAATGTTCAAAGAATGCCTGGGACATCCCCTCACTCAAAATGTCTGGGCGAAGACGTCATGCACCAAAATGTCAGTGCACAGAAATGTCCACACCGTAACGTCCTGGACCGAAATGTCCGACACCGAAATGTCCGGATCCCGTTTAGCAGTCCGCCCGTTTCGTTGGCTACGTTGTTACCGGGTTCACCGGAACCGATCTGCTCCTGAGCGCGCCGAAGGGCGAGTAGGAAGGGTGCGGAGGCGCGGACATGGCGAAGACAGGACCGCGGAACTAATCCCCCTACCGCGACGAATGCCCAAGTGCCCAGCCGGGTCCCCGTCAATCCAGTAACAACGCATACGACGGAACTGAGGGACTGCTAAAACTCTCTATTCTTTCCCCTCCAGGGAACAATTCTATCGGCCAGACGCGCATTCTGGCCTCCCCAGAGAAACGATGAAGGGTGAAAAGCATTCTCGTGGCTTGAACCAGCATGAAAGCAAGCACAAGCTGCGGCCTGCTGCGTGGTTATTCTTCTGCCTTTGACCTTCGAGGAAGCACGTACGGCTGAAGGGCGGGCAAAGTGACCATCTTATAGGAAGAGAAACGCAGTAGCGCTTTGTGGATTTTTGTACTCGAGCCTTGGCATCAAAAACAGCCAAATCCTAGCGATGTAACGGCAGGAACGCCGTTCCTGCCGTTCCTTCAAAAACGTAACGAGTTACCGTTACAGTTCCACCGACCCTTAATGGATCGGTGGCGTTCCTCCGTTCCTCCAAAAAGGAACTAGTTCCAGGAACGCCGTTCCTTGTAACGCCGTTCCGTACAACACTGGCAGTGTTGTACACGTTCGTCTAAAACAGGAACGAAAGCTCGTTCCTCGTTCCTTCGCAATTTTGAAACGAGTTCCCGTTACAAGTTCCTTCATTGCGAAAGGAACGCGTTCCACTTACACTTCGAATATTGGAACGTGCCGTTACTTTAACGTTACATTTCACTTTTTGGATGGTGATGGATATTCCTGAGGCGAAATAAAGTGAGAAATTGAAAACTCATACCGAACTACGTATATTATACGAATAGGAACGCTGCCGGCAGCAGATTATCTGGCGATAAGAAGAATCCAAAGAAACGCTCCTGGAGGAATGTTTTCAAGGAGCACTGGACCAACTCAAGACATGACTACCTGCAATTTTGGTACTCGTCTTATGGGTGCAACACATTAGGCATCTTCCATTTTGGTCTTACAAATGCGCCGTAAGGTTACTGCGCTTCAGATGTGCAAAAAGAAATTTACTCACATGCAGGAACATAATTAAATTTCTTGCATAAGAAACTGTGTCGAAAGGAACAAGACATAGGCATTTAATGAATGGTTATTCAATGTTGCAGTTTATTTAATAAACCTTACAGGCCCTTTGCAGGGAATTGAATGAGGGGGTTACAAAAATGAAGCTTTGCGGATCATACAGCACAAATTTGCGATTAACAAAACAGCAGAACAAATAATGACTACGAGGTTCGCAAGCAAGTTTAAGTCGGAAGACGATAGCAAAAAAAAAATAATAATAATAATCAACAGCATAGTCACACATGAAATGTACGCACGAGAATTACAAAGTACGCCGAACACAATCATGGTAGTAGATAAAGGAAACAACCAAAGATAGCCAAATATGTGGACGCGACGCACAAATCAGTTGCTGTGGTTTCCCTTATGCTGTACGCATAAGGGAAAAGCACAGGAAATAACGCGGAGCCTAATCACGTGCCTCAAAAACATTCACACTATGAAAGATCAAGGCACAGGTTGAAACAGATCGATGAAAGCAACTCGGAACGCTTGCCGTCCATGTTTGGGCAGCCTCTTGCCCATACGGTGCGGAGGAACTATGCCCAACAATGACGAAATTCCTGTCCTTTGTGAACACGACGTGTGCAATACAAAAGGACCTGGCACTCCGTCGGCCCACTCCCGTCAGATACTGCGTGCCTACTCTAACTTTGAGCAGTACAACCCAGCCTATTGATAGCCGGTGACCCTTCGAATGACCTCACAGCGAGCGCAACTCCCCCGGTAGGAAACAGTTCTATCCGCTAGACGCACATCCTGGCCTCCCCAGACAAACGATGACAAGTGAAAAGCATTCTCGGGGCTGCGCTATTCACCCGTCGAACCCCGCGTTAGCTCGACCGGCATGAAAGCAGCTGCGGCGCGCTTCGTGGTTACCCTTCTGCCTTTGACCTGGGAAAAACCACGTTCCGCTGAAGGGCGCGGGCAAATTGGCCAGCTTGTAGGAAGAGAAACAATAGCGACTTGTGGATTTTTGTACTTGAGCCTTGGCATCAAAAACAGCCAAGCCCTAGCAATGTAACGTTTGCAGACAGAACACCGTTCCTGCCGTTCCTTAATAAACCTAAGGAGTTACCGTTACAGTTCCACTGACCCTTAATGGAACGGTGGCGTTCCTCCAAAAAGGAACTAGTTTCAGGAACGCCATTCCGTACAACACTGGACACAAGTACACCGCAGTACGCATATTGGGAGACTGGCTGCGAGTGCATGAGCTGCTGAGATCGTTAGAGTACGATTAAAAGAAATTGAATCTAGATGGAACCTTCGCGGGACGCCTTAATTTAAATGCTGATGATAGATTATAATTCGACCTATCACGAAGATTAACGAACTGTAGGACAGGTAGTTGTCAAAAAAGAAACGGTCCTCTAAAACAGGGGTCGGTGACTTGCGGCCCGCGGGGCAGTATTATGCGGCCCCGGCACGGTGTCAGAACCCCCTTCTCCCATTGTCACTTTTTATCTGAAGGCCGGTATGGCAGTTTTGGTCATAAATTGGGTTAAACAGGAGCAAAGAAACATCGATTCTAGTTGGATTGTCTCCCGTCTTCACACTTAGCCAGAGAACATGTTCACTTTGTTTGCACAGGTCCAAAAAAGCCTCCCCCTCACCTCCCGTCCTGCCGCTGCCGGGTCGGATTCATGTATCTCGGCCCTCCGCCTCGAAAGGTTTCCGACCCCTGCCCCTGAAATCACACTGAAAGAGTTTACCCGATAAAAGGGAGTGATTACTGAAATCAAATCGAGTTCCTCTGAAGCATCCAGAAGCATGGCACAAGCAAATTCATTAGGCTCTAATGACCTGTTCCGAAGGTCACAAAGTTCTTCGAGAGCTTTTTGCAATCTGCGTCCTCGAAACCGAATTGGTTGGGGGAAATCACATCACGCGCATAAAAAAAAAAAAAAAAAACGAAGCGTCACTGACGCAATCCGTTTTCACAAAGCGCAATGATAGGAAGAATTTAATTTCCCCGATAGTTAATGATACAATTTTTCGATATGCTCGATGCCTTCTCCTGTGTCGCATGCAGGGTACAGTCACGACCGGCTTTATAGATAGTGATCTTCCCACGCGCGCTGATTCCGCTTGCCGAAATTGTTATTGCTTGTTTGGTTTTTAGGGGCGAAGCACCTTAGGGACTCAGGCACGCGGTGTCTCCTGTCGTCGCCTCCGCAGTCACCACACTAAAACACCGGGACACTCGTTTTACAACGCCGCGCGCTAGAACGTAACACGTACTAAAAGAAAACTGTGTCATGGATAAAACCGGTTCGAAATAGACTAACATGATTTAAAGATTTCTGGAACGTTCCCTGTCCGCTTCAGCAGTTGTCAAGCAGAATCAGAAGCTGTTTGTAGACGGGTTATAATTTGTGTTACACTCAAATGCCCACTGGCTGTCGACGTTAGGCCTGATCGGGTCGGGTGGTCGGTCTAAGCAAGAAAAAAAGATACTTCTCTGGTGCCGGGGCCTCTTTGATCACCGAGGTAAGGCGAGGGGCGGGCTTTGCACTGCGCTCGCGTTGACGCCTTCCATTACTTCAAAATGGGGCAGATGGGGAAAGCAAATTGCTTAAATCCGGTTGAAGGCAAGAGAGGGCGCGACCGCCTCGGGATGCGCGCGATTACTCCTCCCACCGGCGCTCCTCCGGCGCCCAATCTGCCCGCGCCGTGGGGCAACATAGAGACTTATGAACCTTGAATACACTGATACACTGCATGCTTCGACCCTCCCCCGGTTTCATGTAAGTAAAGATGGCCGGTTTTTTTTATTTCTGTCTTACGCCAGTGCACCGGCTAGCGCTGCATTTAATCCCCGTTTCTCCGCTGTATACGTTTTAGCTCGGTCTGCCATCATTGTTCCTTTCGTCTTTCTTTCGGTCCGTTGTGCTCACTCTTTGCCGGTTCACACTGCCAGAAGAGCACACATTCTGTGGGCTCGACTGTGGCCTCAAATGAGCGTTCTTTAACGCAAAATTGTTACTTGGCTAGGCTGGTGAAAGCACGAATCTGGCTGGCGTCAACCTAATGTGCACACATCCGGATATCATCCGCAAAAAAAAAAAAAAAAAAAAAAGCGCCAATCCATCCCGTGAATATGGTTGGAAAGCAAAGCTGTAAACGGCACCCATGACGATTTCCCATGCGACGTGCACTTAAATTCACTCACATCGCTCTACAAATAGTAAAACCAGAGAAAAGTGAATTGCACTTAACAACACCATTTATTACTTAAAAGAGATATTCTTGGTAAGGTTAAATCAATGCATGATGCATGAACGGTGTTTGGTTGAGTTGTATTGGTGTAGCACAAGCGCGGAAACTTTTTTTTATAAAATTAAAGTTCCAACCCGGTGTTAGACGATCTATCTTCTCCGTCTCTGCGCCGCGGACGGAGGCGACGAGATTTGCGGCAGAGAAGGAGGAGGAGGAAGAAATACTTCTGTTCAGATTTCTGAACGGCCCAGAGTGCAGTCCTGGGGAGTCATTCCTTCTTCTGTGGGGCCCATATGCAGTCCGCGCGGCCTGTGTTCTGTCCACCCGTTGAAGCTGGGTAGGTAGAGAGGTCCTGGACAGCAGCATCTCCCATTGCTCTTGTTGGGTAGTTGACGGAAAGAGAGGAGGGTGCTCAGGACTAAAGTCGCACACCCCGATTACGGGGCTGAGTGTTCCTATTTCTGAGCAAAATTTACATTCAGCGTCGTAGTGATTCGGATACATTAAGTGAAGACGCGTAGGCTGTGGGAAGGAGCCCGGATTGTATGAACCGTAGTGTAGTTTGTTGTTCCCTGGAAAGGTCAGGGTAAGCGAAGCTACGGTCTGTCTCAGAAGGCGATAATGCTGTTATTTCCCTGAGCGTGACAAGCAGATGACTGTCCTCGTGCAGCTCCATAGCACGGTAGGTAAAAGCGCAGGCTTGTCGGGTGGGCATATTTGTTGCCCTCCAATGAAGCGTGAGGGGGTGTCCAGATGATCCGTATGTAACCGTTTGGGGAGTGGTTTTTTAGCACGCGCAGTGCAGGTCAGGACACCCAACTCGACTGGTTATTCCAGTAGGCTTGCTTGGAATCGGTGACTACCCTCCTAACTACTCTCCGGTTGAGTGAGAGCCAAGGTGATGGCTGTCTGTTCTGCTGCCGTCATTTCTTGGGTCCTAAGCGAGGTACACGCAAGGAGGTTCGTTCTGGAGGTAGCCACGATGACGGCGTATTGCTGCCCTCGATGTTTGGAGGCATCTGTGTAGATAACTGCATGATCCCTACCGAGGGTGGTGTTTAGCGCTTGAGCCCGTGCTTTTCGCTGACCCTCGTCGTGTGAGGGGTTCATATTTCTAAGCAAAAAGAGCATCTAGTTTTGGTCGCTAAGAGTCTGGTAGTACTTCAAGCGGAGTGACATTCTGGGCTGCCCAGCCAATCTGGTGAAGCATGCAGTTACCCACCGCAGTTCTGAGTCGGATCTTCTGGTTAGAAACATGGCCTTCTATCAGCTCTTCCACCGTGTTGTGGATCCCCGTGCTAAGCAGCCTCTATGTGGACGCACTCATGAGAAGACCAATGGTCTGCTCGACCGCCTTTCTAATCATTATTTAGTCTTCCTTGTCGAGAAGAAGACAGGGAATTGACGTAAGTGACTCTCGAGAGGACAAAAGCTTGAATTAATCGAAAGGTACCGGATTCCTTTAGGCCTCGCTTATTGGTGGCAACTAGCCTGATCGTGTGTATAATTTGATTGATGCTGTTTTAGAGATGCTGGAAGGAGACGTCACTCTTGGTGTTAGCCTTGAGATGTAGGCCCAGGATCTTGATGCTGGGGCTTGGAGTGATGGCCTGGCCATCAAGGAGTATTTGAATGTATTCCTTTATTTGGCATGAGGGCGGACGACAAGGAGCTGAGATTTTTTACGTGAACACTGGAGGCCACAGGCTTTAGCTCATTGGCATACTAGAAGTGAGAACCCATGCATTGGTGCGAGCTTCCTTTAATTTTTGTAACTCTTAGCATATGAGCAAGGTGCGCACAGGGCCGCTAGACGGGCATGAGTGGTCGCGTGACGCTTTCACGTGGCATTCAGCGAGAACGCAGGGGGTTAACCCACCCGCCGCGGTGGCTCACTTGCTAAGGCGTTGCGCTGCTGAGCACGAGGTCGCGGGTTCGATTCCCGGCCGCGGCGGCCGTTTTCTGATAGAGGCGAAAAGCAAAAACGCCCGTGTGTACGAGATTTCGGCGCACGTTAAAGATCCCCAGGTGGTCAAAATTAATCCGGAGCCCTCCACTACGGTGCGCCTCATCGCCTGCGTTGCGTCGGCGCGTTAACCCTACAATCAATCAAATCAGGGGGTTAACCCGTAGATGTGGTTGGTGAGTACACCACCTGTATTCCCCGTCTTTGCGTGGTCTCGTAGCTAAATCGGTAAGACGACGGACTCTCTCTTTGTTAGCCTAATAGTTCCAGGTTCGATTCCCGGCGGTGCCAGCAAATTATTTTATTGTTCGCTGGAGTTTTCTGGTGACACCAACGGTCGCGAAAGAACCCTTGGGGGGTAGAGGTAAAAAGCTTTGCTTTAAAACTGCCCACAGCTGGTAACATTTACTACTGCGTTACATGGCGTTCCACGTGTTTGGTAGCACACGTACATCCGAAAGAATTAAACCCCCAAAAATATTCAGTCTGTTTTGTTCTATAGCATGGAACAGAAAACATGAACAGGACAAATCAATTTGCACGCACTGTTTCATGTAGTACATCGAAAGAAAGAGGAGAAACAGGAAGAAACATTCGGCGAGCGTTCAATGGACCTCTCCCTGTATGTAACAACCGTGACGTCACAAAGCGCTCGTGCTCGCCGGGTGGCGCCTGCTGGCGGCCGCGAAATGCGGCGTGGTTGGCAGAACGCGCCTGCGCCGACGGTCCGGCCTGGCCGCGCGGCGCCCGAAAGGAAAAATGTGCCGTTGGTTCGGACCACCGCTGGCCGCCTACCTTACAGGAGGTGCACCTATCTATCTTAGCTGAGGCCGTCGCACCTCCATGTAGCCTTCTGCACCTATAACCTCAGCAACACTTTCATGCACCGTACGGTCAACTGACGAGTGACGCTTTCGGATAATCAGTGCGCGACAGAACAGCCTAAACGACTCATTATGAAGGTTGGTGCTGTTGCAACGCGTGCAAATATTGTTTTTTTTAAGACGCTTTGTGTTCGGATACATACCAAGGAAAGCTCATTCATTGCTGTTTTCGAGGTCGCTTAAGCTGAGCGTGGTGCCTCAGGCAGCGTATGCGCTCCATGTTCTTAGTCTCATTGCGTCGCCTGGAGACAGTGGCGTACACATAATTTCATGTCGAGGGGAGAACAGAAAGGTAAAGCGCGAAAGGATTAAAAGCAAAATAAGCAGCAGCAAAAAAGAAATATAAAGAACAAAATCAAAAATTATTCCAATAGAAGTATGGCAATGATTTTATGCTCTACGTAAGTGATCCATTGTTTTATTACCTTTTTCCTCAGTGAAATCTCGAAACACTTTATTGTTTACTGTGAGAGTACACATAGTAGCCACGTATAGTTAGTGCGTATAGCTTGAACAGTGGCACTGAAATCATTATCGGTAGTCATTATTTTATTATAGTTAAAGTTAGTGGCCTTGTACACCCGCTGCATTCACTAGCGTCGGGAGGCCGCAACAAAACAATACATTTACTGAGTCCGTTCGCTTAGGGCAAACTGATTTTTCGACTTTTCTCGAGACGCGCGAGTGGCCCATCTCGCGGCAAAGGCACGATGCTTCATGCGAGCTCGGCAAGCATCACTGTTTTGCCGCATCCTTAAGGTACAATATACTAATAGATCAAGGTAAAAATTTATTGCACTTACAAACAATAAATTTCGTTCTTCTTGAACAGATCCCTCCATACGACCAAACTTGCCGTGGTCGATCTGGCGGCCGGCGGCTATCGCGGATCGCTCATCGAAGTATTTATTTCGCGTCGCCTAACAAGGTTCGGCATTCATTGTCTTTTTAATAAAGTACTCTACCTCGTCAATACATGTTAACGCTTAGAATGTCCACTTTGGGGTGTTTATAAAAATTCGAGCCTTCGCGGTGAAATTTGCCCCTAAATAGACGAGCTTCATGTCAAAAGAAAGCTCCTCGATGTAAAGCGAAAGTCTGCGAAGTTTGCGCATGTTTAAAT